>NC_135669.1:35233119-35378203 GCF_964188315.1 Podarcis muralis | reverse complement strand
CCTCCTGGCAGATTCTCCCTCCCTTTTTGCTACCAACAAAGAGTGAGCATTAGCTTTGCCTGTAGGGAGTCAGCATCAAAAAAGCAAGCGCACAATGGCTGCAGTTGAAAGCTTGGTGAGGTTCTCTAAAGCTTTCTGTGCTTCAGAAGTAGGTAATTGTGCTGGGTTTTCACACAATCACATGCACAGAGATAACACATGTCGAAACCACTGTGTGTACAGATAATCCCCCTCCCAATGATGATTCTAAGTGGGGAGGGGAAGAGGACTGTAGTGAAGGCAGTAGGTATCTACAAAAACATACGAGGAAGGCAGCCACCACACTTCAGAGCACACATCTTACTTCAACTCACGGAACATGTCCTGCTTATTTCAAGCTTGGAATGCTTTGTTAACATCTGGGAGACCTCACCAGACTTCAAAGGAAGAGAGAGAGTGTGCAGGATTTAACATATAGGAGCATAGAATGCTGTCTTCTACCAAATCAGATCATTGGGCCCACCTAGATCAGGAGTGAAGAAGATAATGGACTCCAGATGTTGGATTATAGCTCCCATCATCTCTGACTATTTGTCATGGTGCCAGGGGCTCTTGGGGGCTTGCAGTCCAGCATCACTGGAAGGCCACAGCTTCCACACCTTTTGATGTACACCGACTTCCAATGGCTCTCCAGGGATTTAGATGCAAGTCTGAATCTGAATATGCCAAGGGCAGAATTGGGAACATTTGCAAGCAACACAAGTGCTCTGTGATTGGGCTGCAGCCTCTTCTCAAGACATTGGAAGTTAAGAACGTAAGATGAACCTGCAGGATTAGGTCAAAGGGGGTCCACCCAGTTCCTCATCCTGTTCTCACAGTGCCCAACCAAATGCCCATGGAAAGCCCACAGGCAACAGCTATCTGAATGGATAGCTCAGTTGGTTAGAGTGTGGCACTGATAATGCCAAGGTTGCAAGTTCGATTCCCACATGGGACAGCTACATATTCCTACATTGCAGGGAGATGGACTATATAAATCTCAGGGTCCCTTCCAGCTCTGCAAGTCTATGATTCTGCCTCTGACTGTGAAAGCAGGACATACCCATCAGAGATAGCAACCACTGATAGCTTTCTCCTATATGAATTTGTCTGATACTTTTTTAAAGCCATTCAAGTTGGTGGCCATCACTGCTTCTTGTAGGAGCAAATTCCATAATTTAACTATGCACCATGATGCCTTATAGCTGTCCTAAGCATTTATACCATTAGGACTATTAGTCCATATAGCCCCAGAATCGTTTACTTTGACTGGAAGCAGCTCTCCAGGCCCTCAGATAGGAACTTGTCCCATCACTTGCTATCTGATCTTTCAAGCAGCTGGTACCAGGGGTGGAACCTGGAGCCCTAGCCATGCATCTCACGCACACTGGCCTTTAGTTACATTATCTTCCCAATTCATCCCCCATCATCCAGCAGATTCTTTGCACTGCAGCCTAAAGCAGGTCTAACCTTAGCAGAGGTACAGATAAAAGAAAGCAAGTTCCTCTAGATTAGAAGGAGAAAAAGGAGGTGCACACCTACCATTGAGCTGTCTGTAGACAATGTCTTCGAGAAGTGACAGCCTTTTCAAAACTGCATCCTGAATGGGGTTTCCAGCACGGGCAGTCAAGTTGGACACTTCTGCCCTGGGGTGGATTTCGTGGAAGGAGTCCCCACTCTTCACGACGATGGGCCTGCACTTGGCCAGGAAGAGGACGAACCCAGCAACTGCAATCAAGTTTAAGACCAGCAGGACTTTCACTCTCCTCAGAGAAGCCATCAAAGAACTGCCCAAAGTGGGAGATGCAACTCAGGTGACTACTTGGGCAATAACCAAAGGAGAAGGGTGGAAGCAGAAGTCGGATGACCTGCTCTCTGGCTACTTTCACTAGGAGCAAGAGGAGGAGGAGGAAGGGAGGAGGTGAGAACACATTTCCCCATCAGCTTGTCCTTGTGGGAAGCCTCCCTCCTTTTTTTCCAGCTTGCACAGCTGGGCTATTCACAGCAAGGGGAAGCGACAAATGTTTGCAGGTGGCGATAATCTTGAAAGGCAGCTCAGATCAGCTCTGCCACTCCAGAAATAGGTGCACCTGCTCCTGGAAAGAAAGCCAACCATTGCTCTCTGCAGGTCCCAGTGAAGCAGGGAGGTTTTGAAAATGTCCTTTGAGTTTCCAATCCCTATTGGAAGGAGATACCGGAAGACCTCTTCATCAGCTGCCCCCACCCCCCTACTTGCCAGCAAGAGCCCCTTGATGCTACTGGATTTCGGAAAGGCAAACAGCTCAGACTTGCATGAAAACTCTTGCAGAAGGAAACAATTCAACTTCGTTCCAGAGGCTTTGTACTCCTCCCGTGGTCTTTGAAATGGAACTTACTTGGCAGCAGAAGATCCTAGTGTCCCAAGGAAGGAGGCCCCAGGATTGTGGGTCAACCCTTGAGGTCCTTTAAAATAAAGCAATAGCTGGACAAGGAAGAACCTTATCCAATACAGCATCGGCTCAGTTCGCAAGGGACTCAAAGGTTGCAAGAAAAACAAGATAGGAAACAGGGAAGAATGACAAGAGAATATAGTACAACTTTCACAGTGAGGGGGAGACACACAGGGGGAGGAATCCTAAGTGGGGCTACTGGGACGCTTCCAGACATTAGGAAGGGGGCCAGGTGGTGAGAGGGATGACATTCCCCCAAGAAAGGTTGTATCCTGCTTCTCCAACTACTGGGGTGGGGGCAGGCAGGGGCTCACAGAGTCTCTCCAAAAGGAGAAAGAGCAAACAAACACGCGTCTCTTCGCTTCTCTTTCCCAATACTTTAAGAACCTGGGGGGGGGGGGAATTAAGGGCTCAAAAAACCCACTAATTGTTAGGAAATGCGGAGCGGGGGGAAGAGGGAGGAAACGTGCAGGCAGACAGTGACAAAAGACTTCGTAAGGGAGGGGGAGGGAGAATCTGCAGAGAGACAGAAGAGGAGAGAAAGTGACTTTAACAAAGATACGGATAAAAGGAGGCGAAAGGAGGAAGCAAAAGGCAGCAACCCCCCGTTCCCATTCCGCTTGGACCCCCTTCTGAGATGCTTTTAATTGGTCTTTAGGGCGCAGCGCCCGCAGCTAGAATGGGAATCGCCTGCGCTCTGGATGTGAAAGCGACATCGCGGGAAGGGGGGGGGGGGGGAGGCGGAAGCAGGTGTTGCTAATAATAGGACCCTCCGCCGCCTTTCTTCGCTTTCGGTCTCCCCTCCCTGGTCGCAGCCCCTCGCCGGCTCGCTAGACGCGCATTCCCTCTCCCGCCGAGGGGGGGTTCGTTGCTGCGGCTACCCCCCCACCCCACCCCGCAGCTCGCCTCCGGTGCGCAAAGGATGTATATCTAAATGGTGGCGAGGCTGGAGAAGAGGATGTGGAGGAAGAGGAGGATGGGGGGGCGGTACCCCGGGAAATCAGGTCATCGTGGCCTCCACGAAGCTGTTCCGAGGGACCTTCCGGGGCCCGAGCGAGGAGGAGGAGGAGGAGGAGGAAGCAGCAGCAGCAGCAGCGATGGTGGTGATCGTGGCGGTGCCTGCGCGGCTGATGGCCGTGCGTTGCGCTCCCCGGCCGCAGCTTCCCATCGCAGCCGCCGTTGGAGCCATCCGCTTTCACTGTGCTCGGAGGGAAGGGGGAGAACAAAACCCCCCTTGCATGGCTCAAAGGAGGCGTTGCAAAGAAAACCTGGGCTGGGGAAAAGAAGGGGAATTGGCCACCGGTTCGCGATTGGAGGCCGGGCTTGAAATGATGCTCTCAAATGCTGCATGCAGGCAGAAAGAGAGGGGTTCTGTGGAGGAGGTTTTAACCCCCCCCCCGCACCTCTAGGAGTTAGGCTCTCTGAACACCACGATACAGGCGCACACCAGTTTTTGCCGAAATTAATTCTATTCGCCCACCCCTGCGGGTTGCCAACTTTTAAACCAGCCGGGCAGCTTTCCTCTTAAGCACAGTTTAATCTGCAAATGCCCAGGTTTTAAAAACTCCCTGAGATGGTGACGAAAGCTTCCCCTGCTGCTTTGGATCGATCCAATCTCTCCTGCTAGGGGGCTCGGCCTTTATTGTGGCAAGCTCTGCCCTGTGGAACTCCTTGCCAGGAGAGGTTTGGGTAAAAGGTAAAGGTAAAGGGACCCCTGACCATTAGATCCAGTCGTGACCAACTCTGGGGTTGCGGTGCTCATCTTGCTTTATTGGCTGAGGGAACCGATGTACAGCTTCCGGGTCATGTGGCCAGCATGACCAAGCTGCTTCTGGCGAACCAGAGCAGCGCACAGAAACGCCGTTTACCTTCCTGCCAGAGCAGTACCTATTTATCTACTTGCACTTTGACATGCTTTCGAACTGCTAGGTTGACAGGAGCAGGGACCTCCGTCACGGGGATTCGAACTACCGACCTTCTGATCAGCAAGTCCTAGGCTCTGTGGTTTAACACACAGCGCCACCCGTGTCCCTAAGAGGTTTGGGTAGGAATCATTCAACACCTCCTTTCAGATGGCTCCCAAAAACTTTGTGATACAGACAGGCCTCCACAATGCGAATTTCTTTTTAAAGCAACCAATATTTACTGAATCTTTCACCAGTGCTTTTAATTGCAGTGTTCTGCACTGTATACTGCCTTGCTGTATTTTTTTATGGAAGTGTGGCCTGCAAATTGGGGCAGGGCCTGGTGGTGCTTTGTGAAGCTGCAAACATTCCAGCCTTGCAAAGCAGCTCAGGTCTAGCGTCGCTCCAGTGGTGTTGGTAGCAAGGGCTGGGCTAACATGCAATGGGCTCTTTTCACCCTCTGCCCTGCGCGCGCACACACACACACACACACACACACATACACAGGTGAGCCCCGGGCGCCATTAAAGCATGCTCTGCCACTCCATGGGAGTTGGGTGCTCACCAGTGGTAGGTACTGCCAAGGCACAAAGAGGGTGGAGCAAAAACCAAAGTTGAGTGGAGCCATAAGGAGATCCTGCTGGCCAGTGGTCCATTTAGTCCACCATCTTCCCACAGTGCCCACAAGTGGGGCAGGAGGGCCTGCCCTCCCCACTTACGATCCTCAGCAACTTATATTGTAGGCATCCTGACTCCAACCCTGGGGGTAATTTACAGAAGAAGAGCCTGCTGGATCAGGCCAATGTGGTGTAGTGGTTAAGAGCGGTAGACTCGTAATCTGGGGAACCGGGTTCGTGTCCCTGCTCCTCCACATGCAGCTGCTGGGTGACCTTGGGCTAGTCACACTTCTCTGAAGTCTCTCAGCCCACTCACCTCACAGAGTGTTAGTTGTGGGGGAGGAGGGGAAAGGAGAACGTTAGCCGCTTTGAGACTCCTTCAGGTAGTGATAAAGCGGGATATCAAATCCAAACTCTTCTTCTTCATCTAGTCCAGCATCCTGTTGTCACAGTGGTCAACCAGATCTAGGAAACCCGCAAGCAGGACCTCAGCTCAACAGCTCTCTCTGCTCCTGCAGTAACTGGAATGCAGAATCGGGCTGCCTCCAACAGTGAAGACAGAGCATAGCTGGCAGGGATAGTAGACGTTGATAGTCATATCCACTGTAATAAACACTCATTCAGACATATTTACACATATTCACCCACACAAGCACCACAAGTGAGCAGAGTGATGGGAGAAGAGAGACCTCTGCCATCATATTTAATCCTTTTCATGAAAAAAGTAAAAAAAAGTTTCTTTTAAAAAGTTAAAACTACTTACACACACACACACACACACACACACACACACATATATATATATATACAATATATATATATGCAGGTTTTGGTGTCCTCGGGTGTCTTCCCGTGTAAAAGTTGGGGTGTCTAGGCGACGTTTCGACGAGGTCTCACTCGTCATCTTCAGGCTGGTGCTTTCGGCTTCTTGTTACTGGAACAGAGCAGGATCTCAGTGTTTGAGTTCCTATAAATACTGTTGAGGAGGTGTGGCCTCTAATGTTCTTGGGCAGAGAGGAAGTTCCCAGGCTAGTGTGCCTTTTCTTCTTTTGTTTCTTAATTACTTGAGGGATATCTTGAGTGATTTCTTGAGTTGTATCCTGAGTACCACTTAGGTGGGTCATTAGGTGTGGATTAGTTGCTAAAGCCTTTGTGTCTTGACCTCTTGAACTTTGTGAAGAGTTTTTCTGGGAAGATGGTTGTACTGCATTTTGTTGTGCTCTGGCTTGGCTTCGTGTATAGGGGCGAGCTGTGGTTTTCTGGTCTGTGCCAGCCAGATCTGTGTAGGGATTGCAGGGGGGTGCAGCATCCGGAGGTGCCACCATGGTTTGGCTACTGGATGGTATCTGTAATTCATCTGTGGAGAGGGTCTGGGTTTGGGTCTGGTGTGGTTGATTGGTGATGGTGTTCTGTGTGCCTCTGGCTCTGGTGTCAGTTTTTGTGGGGAGGGCTAATTTCCAGATGTCTGGCAAGCGGGATGTGTCGTCACGCTTGTTCATGTTGTGAGGGTGTTTCTCTATCTCGATGGCTTCCATGATTATTCTCTTGTGGTGATGTTCCATGTTAAAGAGCAATTTGGAATCTGCAAAATTAATTTCGTGTCCTGTTTCTTTCATGTGTTGGAAAAGAGAGGAAGTTTTTTCTTCTCTTCACTTGGGAAGAGAGAGTGTGTGTAATAATATTACACACACTCTCTCTTCCCAAGTGGTGCAGAAATCCATATAATATATGGATATATTATATTATAATATATTATTATATTATATTATATTATATTATATTATATTATATTATAATTATATTATATTGTATTATTAGCCTTTGGTGGTGCTCTTTGCTGATTATATTCTAATACATTGTGCACTATGTCGATACATTTTTATGACACTGTAGATATGCATAATAAAATAAAGACGACTGAAATACAAACCCATTTGAAAGTGGCCTTTCCCTAAAGTAGACAGTTTCTTCTAAAAAAAAAGAGTCTGAATTCCAGAAGTGGGTGGGGCAGAAGAGCTGCTTTCCCTACTGCTCTGAAAGCCTAAGTGGTATGAATTGGTTAACTAGCAGGGAGCCTAGGGACAGAGTTTATGGATTTAATTTACGGCCTCTGCAAACTTTCTTCCAACAATCTGAGCACTGATGAACAACACATGTTTTAATGGGCTTCACCCAAGTCGGCATAATCGTCATGATTATTGGAGCACAATCAATGTTCACTAGCCTTTACACATTCGCTGGAAGAAAACAGTGCCTTTCACTGAACTTCCTGTTCACTTACCAAATTTGGTGGTGGGGGAACCTCCAAGAGCTACATCTCCCCCATTGCTCAGCGTTTGGGGGGTTGAAACTCCTGGCTCCTATAATCTGCTCTCCCTCCTGTTTCTCCTTGAACCAATCAGCAATGAATGGGAAGTCTGAATCTACATTCACTGTGCCCTTGAGTGCTCACCAAGGCAGCCAACCTAACCCATCCACTGCCCTGCCCACAATGGAGTCAGCATAAACTCAGTTAGGATGCATACCATACATTTGAACCAACCAACTCACTCCTCCAAGAGAATCCTGGGAATTGTAGTTCCTGCCCAACAAAGCTACAATCCCCAGCACCCTTAACAACAAAAATTCCCAGGATTCTCTGGGGGGAGCTATGTGCCTTAAGTGTGACTCTGCTCATCTGCTGACTACCAGATCAAAAAGCCCTTAGATTGGTAATAAAGAGATCACACCTTCCCCTAAAAAGACAAACAATTGTCACCTGTGGGAAGGAGGAATAGACAGTCAAATTCTATAATGTGCGAAATAAGATCCACTATTCGCTGTGGTGAGCCTTGGGCTTGCCGACCGAAAGGTTGGAGGCTCGAATCCCCATGACGAGGGGAGCTCCCACTGCTCAGTCCCTGCTCCTGCCAACCTAACAGTTCAAAAGCACGTCAAAGTGCAAGTAGATAAATAGGTACCACTCCGGCGGGAAGGTAAATGGTGTTTCTGAGCGCTGCTCTCGTTTCACCAGAAGCGGCTTAGTCATACTGGCCACATGACCCGGAAAAACTGTCTGAGGACAAATGTTGGTTCCCTCAGCCAGTAAAGCAAGATGAGTGCCGCAACCCCAGAGTCGTTTGCGACTGGACTTAGCTGTCAGGGGTCCTTTACTTTTACCCATGGGTAGACAAACTTGACCCAGCGGCCGGATCAGTCCCAATCACCTTCTAAATCTGGCCTGTGGACAGTCCAGAAATCAGCATGTTTTTACATGAGTAGAATGTGTCCTTTTATTTAAAATGCATCTCTGGGTTATTTGTGGGGCATAGGAATTCATTCATTCACCCCCCCAAAAAATATAGTCCAGCCCCCCACAAGGTTTGAGGGACAGTGGACTGGCACCCTGCTGAAAAAGTTTGCTGACCCTGCCTTTACTTTTAAGATCCACTACCAAGCAACAACAAGCCCTTTCCAGAGCCCCATCTGTCATATCTCAGATCAGACAATTATGAACTCTTGGCACCCAGGAAGATAGCTGCTCCAATGCCTTCTGAACTTTATGAGGCCCATCCCTTTGACCAAATCATTCTCATGAAAGTGGATCAATAACCCATTCAGGATAGCACCTCTGGCCAAAAGTTGACATGAAGTCAAAAGCCACACACACACACACACACACACACACACACACACACACACACCGTTATCCCTGAACATGCTGGCTGCAGCTGATGGAAACTGGAGTCCAACATTTGGAGAGTTACAGATTCTCCATCACTGCCCAACAGGGTTAAAAGAAAGCTAAGTGACCAAGAATCAAGTGAATTATTTGGATCTGAGCACTGATGCTTTTTGGGGAGGGGGGGAGCAGGGCGGTTAATGTTGGAGGAAGAATACCAAAGCTACTTTTAGAACAAAAATGCTTGAAATGTGGATATAAAAAAGACTTCGGCTTCCAGAACTGTCAGCCCCAACTCAATACTGCTGCAGTAAAATGAGCTTAAAACTGTTCTAATCACATCCAGACTTGTTTATCTCACAAGAGCAGCCACGTGGCAGTCAAAGCACTGGGGACAATGCGAGTCTCTAGCATATTTTTAACTGCATGGAATTTCTGGGGTGGGGAGAGGGGAGAA
This sequence comes from Podarcis muralis, assembly GCF_964188315.1. Lineage (NCBI taxonomy): Eukaryota > Metazoa > Chordata > Lepidosauria > Squamata > Lacertidae > Podarcis > Podarcis muralis. The sequence goes on along the minus strand of NC_135669.1, from coordinate 35,369,117 downwards.
CAGAAAAGAGCAAGCCTCTGAAACTTCCATATGGAAAGGGGAAAAAACCAACTGTTGAAGTTGGATGGCTTTGCCATATATGGCTCCAGCATTTCTGTTGCCACCTTTTCGACGATGAAGTCGGACGGGGTGGTTCTCTCCACCTTGTGCACACATACTTTTCACGGTGAGTCTCCTCAAATATATCCTTTTAGCTGTACCAAAGTGACACAACACATTCTATAAATGGAATAAGTAATAATAACAAAACTTCTCATTCTTCCAGATGGCGTCCGCACTGGCCTAGATTTGCCAACTCCACACACACAAACCACAGCCAAGACTCCTGGCCTGTTTAGCAGATTGTGACAGATAGAAGTCCGCCAGGTAAAGCTCTACTTGCTAAATCTCGGGCTTTCTCAAGCAGTCATGCAGTCCGGTCCAATCAATATTGACTGCTTGTAGGCACGGGCCATTGCAAACGCAGTAAAATGCCTATTGGCACACACATAAAACACAGATAAATATACACACTGTTTTAAATGCAATCAGTTAAAAATTAAGCTTAAGACTTCTTGGAGTTACTCGTAGATTTGGTTTGCTCAGCTTAATGAGTCACCTATACAAACTGCAGACATTTGGTTCAAGAGTCTCACCCATATTTTCTGTGCTGCAATTGCAAACAGTGCAGCTTGATAGAATTGACTCTCATATTCACTGGTGGGCAAGTAAATTAATATGGGTTGTATCCAGTGCAATTCTTACTCAGATTAGACTCAATGAAGATAATGCTCATGGCTAACTTGGGTACATTAATTTCAGTGGGTCTACTCTGAGTAACACTTATTTGATGAACCTCTGTTCTGTTTTGGCCATTGTGGCACAATTTCTTTCTAGGAAAGATATGCACCGGGCAATGTACAAAGTCCTCTATAAAACCTGCTTCTTTCAGGGATACAATGATACCTGTCACCCAAATACCTGTCACACAGTGGTACCTCAGTTTAAGAACTTAATTCGTTCTGGAGGTCCGTTCTTAACCTGAAACTGTTCTTAACCTGAGGTACCACTTTAGCTAATGGGGCCTCCCGCTGCTGCTGCAACTGCCACCACCACCACCGCACGATTTCTGTTCTCATCCTGAAGCAAAGTTCTTAACCCGAGGTACTATTTCTGGGTTAGTGGAGTCTGTAACCTGAAGCACCTATAACCCGAGGAACCACTGTAGAGAAACCTTGCCAGGAGAAAGTTTGCCAGCTCCTTCTCTTCCCTAGAACCAAATCCCTCTCTGAATCCTAGAATGTTAAGAGTCGGCACAGAACTTGGAGGTCATCCAATCTGAGCTCCTGCTCAATGCAGGAGCTACAGTGCAGGATGCAACCACAGCAAGTTTCACCAACAGTGGGCACATTTAGAATATTGGGGGGGGGGGAGAGAATACCATGGACGCCATCCACAAAAGAGCTGCTATCATTGTGCAACGTAACAGAATGGCTGCCACATCTGAAAGAGAGAAAGGCAAACGACAATCAATACCCCCTGACATAAATGAGAAATAAACCACACATAACAATCAGTTGGAGATAGGTATATTTCACCCCAGTGGAGGATTGCATAACTTCCTCTCAAAGATGAAGAATTGGGTGACGGAGTTCGTCCAGGCTACTTTGACCTTTGTTTACTGCCCATTTCCCCTTCATGGATCACTGCCATGTCATGGCAAAGGGGCTTGAATAACTCAAAGAAGCTATGAGCTATGCCATGCAGAGCCACCCAAGACAGACAGATCATAGCTGAGAGTTTAGTCTAAATGTGATCCACCTCGAGAAGGAACTGGCAACCCACTCCAGTATTTCCATAGACATAAAAAAGGAGAAGCTTTGAGAAGAAAGTGAGAGCTTCCAAGGCATGCTATGGTCCATGGGGTCATGGAGAGTCGAAATGGACTAAGATGACTAAACAACAACAATTGCCCATTTAGGATGCCTGCCAACATCTGTGTTTTGAGATGAATGCAAGTTTTCCTTCTTACATTTTAATAAATACCAATCTTTTGACCAATACCTGTTGTTGAGCCTTCATTCTGGGTGTGGGGCAAAAGCCATAGCCATATTTGTTCCTGGATTTTTGAGGGAGTATTTAGTAAGATCTTTTGTGGATGCCATCGGCACCTCACAAGTCTGTTTGCTCCACCGCTGAAAAGCTCTTACCAGCAGGAAGCTACCATCAGGACCTAATGATTAGCTGAAATCTTGCTTCCACAGTTTCAACCCATTGGTTCTAATCCTGCCCTCTAGTGTGTGTGTTCGGGAGGACAATGGACCTCAGGCCCATGGGACAATCCTGTGCTGCCAAGCCATCCTAAGGCCATTTTCACCAAATGATGCCCACCTGCCCATCTGCTAACATCTCTCATTATGTCATCTAATGGGTGGGAGAGTGGGGTTAAACCCTGCATGGGATTGCACAATTTTGTTCTGAGCAGGAACTTGGACACACAGCCAAAGCAGCAGGATTTAACCCCCGCTTGCTAGCTGATGAGACAGTGGGGGTTTAAGTCCTTCTCAGTTCAGCCATATCCCATGCAAAGCCCTTTCTGATTCAGGAAGGGATTTGCATTGCAATCCCCTGCTAAAATGAAGGTTGTTCCTCCTGTCTTTAGCAAAGCTTCTGAGGCAAACCCCATTGGATTCGCATTGAAAGCCCTGCTAAAATAGAGGAGGGGGGTGTACCTTTCGTTTTAGCAGCCCCTTTCGAGATGCTTTGAAATCCTTGCATTTGATGTTATTGTGATACCAGGAGATTGACAGGTGGGTGTCCCCTCCCACCTGTCGAATTTGGCCTGCAAGGCCGAAGGAGCCAAAAAGACAGAGAACAAGTCTTTGAATGACAGCTCTTCAGATATTTGAAGGCCGTTATCCTGCCTTCCCTCAACCTTCTCTTCTCTCAGCTCTTTCAACCATTCCTCATAGGACTTGATATTCAGAGGCACTTCAAAATCCTGGTTGTCTTCTACGCTCTTCCAAAAGTAGCTGTATTTTGCTTAATACTGAAGGCTCATGTTTTGTCTGATTTGTTTTTGACTTTCCAAGGCACCCGTGCCTCCTAAAAATATCAGAGCTGACAAAAAGCAGACATCCCTTGGGCTTTAAAACCGTGCAGGGCCTTTGTAACAAATATCCCCTTAGCAAATCCCAACTGCTTGCAGATGTTCCCGGTCTCCTGCTTCTCTTTAAATCCTCCATTTCTTTGTTAGGAAGAGCAATGGCTGTGGAGAATCACAGCCCTTGCACAGTTAAGAGTCCACAGGAGAGAGATAGAGCTTATTGTTTTGTACCTGTCTCTCCGGGTATTGCTCTGATAAGTTTCTACATTTCCCTTAAATTTGGAATGGGGTGAGGAGGAGAAATGGCTTCCCATAGATATTATTGTTTCTACCCCGCAGTGAACAGAATCAAAGAACTCACAAATAGGGGTGGGCAAATATCTCAATTTCACTTTCTCTTAGGGTTGCCATATTTTGAGGAGGAAAAAAAAAGAGAACACTATGACTGTCATTCAAAGCAAATAAATGCAATTCGTCTCAAATTTTTACCCCTGAGAAAGAGGACACATGGCAACCCCAGTTTTATATTATTCCAATGTTTTTTTTTAAAAAAATGCTGGAACTGAATTTAAATCATCATGAAATTTCATCAGCATTTCAGTGAGAATTTTTCCTAATTTGCACATATTTGCAAAGCAATTTCCTTTAAAATGGTGGGGTTTTTTTGTAGGTTATTTTCATTAATGTGTATAATTCTATGGAAACTTTACCCAAGTTGGCTTTCCAATATTCTGCACTACCAGTTCTGCAAGAGGAGAGGGAGATCCTTTCTTTCCAGTAGGCCGGATTCTTCTCTCTCCAGTCTTGGAGGGCCAAATTTGACAGGTGGGCAAAGCCCCCAACCTGTCTATCATCTAATATCATAGTGACAACATGTCATGCTGCATTTTGAAGCCCTGGCTGTTGAAACTGCAAAGCACAGCACAGGGCTGTTTGAAAGCCCTTTTGCAAAGAGCTCCACACTGCTCTTTAAAACTCCAGTTTATTTAGGTTTAAAGATCAGTGCAGGGCTATTAACAAAGGGGCTTTCAAAGAGCCCCACACTGCAGTTTGGCTCCACATGCCCATCTCCAGCAGGTGCACACAGCCAAACTAAGCAGGATTGAACCCTTTCCTTGGCAGAAGGGCAGGGGGTTCAATCCTGTTGGCTGCAGAGGTCTCTTTTGCCATTTCTTCCCCATAGGAAACACACTAGAAAAACAGAGTCCATTCAGTGGCATCAGGGGAAATGGTATTGTGGGCAAAAATTGGCCCATAGGCTGGATGTTCCCCACCAGCCCCCACTGCTCCCACTCACTTTAACATTCTATACTTCAAGCAGTTGCCTCCCACTCCCCTCCAAACACAAGCCCTAAATGTGGTTCATTACACAAGAGAAGACAGGGGGAAAGTCAGCTGTTCATTACAGCATTTTACACACTGCCCATAAAATTAACCAGGGTGTGTGTGTCAATACCATTAAACCCAGATACAAGGTCATCACCCATGTTCTAAATTGCCCACTCTCATAGATGATGGCATCAAAGAAAACAAAAGCAGGTGTTCTATAACTCTTCCATGCAGAATAAACACATTTCCTCCTGTTTCTTGACCTACTTATCTCTCTTCAAAATCTGCCGTGTTTTTTTCTTTGTTTGTTTTTTGCTGTGTTGCTGGCTTCTTTAATTTTTTATAAACATCTTTAAACCCTCTCTCTGAAATTTATTTGCAGTTTCTCCGCAGATGAAAACAAACAGTATGTTGCTTGTAGTTAATATGTCCACATCAGACAACCAGTTAGAATCATCAAATTGGAAGGGGCACAAGGATTATCTAGTCCAGCCCACTGCAACAGGGGCGCCGACTTGGGCCCCAGGTTATGGGTGCCCAGCACATGCACCATGATGTCACATGTCATGTGACCTTGGAACCTGACTTCTGGTGGCACCGGAAAGCAGGTTCTGAGGTCTTGCAAGGCCTCGGACAGCATCTCCAAGGTCTCATGAGGCCTCGGACCTCCGTTGCTTTGCAGAATTTTTTTCTGTTTGCAGCAATATTAAAAGCATGGGAATTAGACTATAAAACTTTGCTTTGAGCAAGTCCTGCTAGCGAAGGAAGCTGGCTCCCCCCTGCTTCCCCCACTTAAGAAAGAATCAGGCAACAACTTGTAAAGTAAGTTTACCAAGAATATTTACTTACTTTATAATCATGCATTGGTTCACTGAAATGGCAGCAGTAAAAGCTATGAAGGCAAAATAATTATATTTACAGTATAACCAGCTTCAAGCATGTACCTAAAGCTGGAGCAAGCAGAGGCATGTCTGCATCCAACACTGGTCAAAGTAAGAGAGAGAGGAACAGGAGAGGAGGGGAAATGACATCACACAGAGCCCTCTCTACCAATTGTATTTTCTATGGTCTTAGAACCTACCTATCAACAATACATCTCTGTAGACTTAGTCCCTTCTCATACTAACTAGCAAGAACATGCATTTAAAGGTTTGGCTGCTAATCTTCCACAGAGCCCTGGCTTCAGAGTTCCAAAGGCTTCCTGTCAACCTCCATATCCATTTATTACTGACCCTCCATCCCTTGCTGAGGACCAAAAAACCCTCCACAACCCCACATGGTTTTATAATACATGCTGTTGCCTTGTGGTTTTTAAAATTACTATCACTGCTGCCATCAGAGCTTGTGTTAAATGCTGCTCTGTGCTGTGGAGATCATTTTCCTATAAGCCGACATGGATTTCAATGAGATTCCTGTACTGTTTTACTGTACAACAGCTCCTCAGTTTTGTAACTGTAGTGGAATTAATTGTTAGATTCATTTTTGACCTGCATCCTGCTGCAGCAAGTTCCTCTCTTGAGCACTAAATGGAGCCTTTGAATTATGACCGTAGGCAGTTAGCACATAACCCTTTTAAAAATACAGGGTTCACTTTCGGCAGACCCATGACATACATTGAAAGCACACCCAATGCACATTGAAAGCAGATGGCTTCCTCAAAGAATCCAGGGACCTCACAGAGCTACAATTTCCAGACCCCTCCACAACCTACAGTACCCAGGATTCTTAGGGGAATCTTATTTTTCAGTGGTCCTGTTTTATCTCCGCTTCTCTTGGCACTCACCACCTGTATTTGATCTTTTTTTTTTTTTAAAAAAAGGTGAATTTTATGTCCCACTTGGTTGTAATCAAACCTCAAAGTGGTTACAGGGAACATGCTGGCAAAGCAGCCCCAAGGAAATAGGTATGACATCATCATGTAGCATAGCTCCTGGGGGCTGCCAGGAATGGGAACCAGCAGTAAACATGACACATTCTGGCTGCTGTTGATGAGTTTTGTAGCCCGTGCTGCAAACCTAGGGCTCATCCAGACTTCTGCTTGCCTCCTGCCTAGAAAACACGGATCTGAGTGTTTTTGCCTTTGCCACTTCCCCCCATCCTTTAGCGCTAAATCAGAACAAACAGCAATCCATGGAAAGCTCTTTTGCCATTTGTTCCAGTTCAGCACTAAAGATTGGGTTTCCCAGGGGAGAAGCGGCAGGGCAAATGGAGGTGTGGATCAAACCATAGACAACTCCCTCCCACACAAATTGAGAATCTACCCTGCTTTCATCGTCAAGGTAAAAACAGAACTGCAAATGAAATGTAAGTTGTGGTGAACTGCAGACACAACAGTTGCAGAATTAAACTTTAGAACGGGGCGGGGAACATTTTTCAGCCCAAGGCCACATTCCTTTCTAGGCAACCTTCCAAGGGCCACATGCTGGCTGTAGTTAGGGGCCAGAGGCAAAAGAGGGTGGCGCAATAAAGTGAATGTTGCCTTTCTACAGTAGGCTAATTGGTTCACACCCGCACCTCCTTCTCTGTTCTCTACCCAGGCAAGCGAGAAGCATCATCATGATTCAAGGACAAATTTCAGCAAGGCAAAATCATTCAAGAAACTTGCAAAGCAGAGCAAGTGAGGGTGTGTGGCTCAGGAGGATGCACAGACTGGGGAAGAGGCAGACAGAGATGGGTGGAGGGGTCTGAGGCTCCCCATGACTGCTTTAGAAGTTCACCTTTGTGAAACTCAAAAGGTACGGAACACAAAGCAGAGGAATACCAAGGAACAATCAGAGCAGTCCTTTGAGAACAGAAGATTCTGTCTGGTTGGATCGTGCCACTGACCTATCTAGTCAAGCATCCTGTTCTCACGGTGGCCAACCAGATCTCAATAGGAAGCATGCATGCAGGACCTGAGTGCGTTAAAAACATAGTTCTCCTGTTGAAGAGAACTGCTGTGTTGGAAATGAATTAAGAATTTTGTTTGCAAGGCAGCATTCTCTGGACCTGCTGTGAGATGAGTCTCCTGACTAGCCCTGGGACATAACAGAATGCTGGTGAACATGTACCTGTAAGTCCACAGACAACAGGTGCTTCTAATCCAACTCCTGGTCTTAGTTTCATCAGTTGCTAAGAGTACTTCACTTGAAACAACTTAGCAACATCAGATGAAAAGATTGTGGAGCTGCATTCTGTCTTTAACTGCCCCCCCAACAGCAACCCAAGGAAGAAAATGCTTAAGAAAGCTTGTAAAACTCCTCATAAATTTTATTGCACCACAGGACTGCAAAATGCTTGCTGCAGTGGTGGGTGAAAAACTAATACTGGACCAATCACCTTCAGAGAAGCTATTCTTGCTGAAATCAAAAGCAGCGCAGAATTTGATTAGTGGTGGTAGAGTGTTTGAAAGCTCTAAAATGTTTGGAATTTATTTGCAAACCCACGTTAAGTGGGTGGAAAGATGTTGGAATGAGATTTGACATGTTTTTGTATTGGTATTTTGGTCTGCACTGCTTTCCTCTCACTTTCATTTATCCCTGAAATATGCACATAAAACTGTAACGGGCCTTGAACAGTAAATAAACCAGGGCCTCGTCACATGTTACATTGGCAGAGCCAAACTGGATGTGATGCTGGAAGAGCCATATTTTTAAACCAGGATCACATCAAATCAGATAAAAAAACTAAAGTTGGAGTATGTTTATCCAACAGGGATTGGGAAGAAATTTAAGTAGTAGTAGTAAAATTTCTATACTGTCATTCATCTGAAGATCACAGGATAGATTTACAATATAAAAACACAAAAATACATACCATAATATGAAGCAAAAACAATACCCTCACCTTCTGCAATCAGAGGCCCAGAAATGCATGTGAGTTAGGGCATGGAACCCTGGCAGTGCCCATGCCCTCCCTGAGCCCTGTCTGAGAACTAGTGTTCCAATTGGTGATCCTACCTCAAGGGATGTTGTTGGGCCCTGTAAAGAAAGAAGTAGGTTGAGCAGAGCTGATTCAAGTGGGATCAACTCTGGTCGAGTTAAGTAGATGTGGTAAAAGTTAGCCAAGCTTCAGTAAGTCTAGGTATAGGTAAGTCTAGGCATTACAAAGCTAAGTCAGTTCACTATTGCCTTAGTCTTGGCAGCAATCAGAACCACGGATAGCTCCAGCTGCAATCTACTAGCTGAGCTGTGTAAAGATGTTGCTTCAGCAGAGGACCAGAATCTTCAGTGATTCCACCCCCTGGAGGGTACTATAATGGGCCTATAACTGATTTTGTAATTACAAGTTCCTGCATGGCTATGGAGGAGGGAAGACTACCAGGGAGTCACCCCCAGACTTGAAGGATGATGGGAGAACCACATTCTCAAGCTTGGGAGAATGTAAAATGGAGTGTCAAGGCTTTCCCCATGAGCAGAATGATCTGTAATTTGTCCAACTATGGATCCACCTCAGGGGCATGCTGGGATCCAGATGCAGGGGAAATGACTGTAGGAAATACTAAAAGGTAACCATTTCATCCTGCTGCCACCTGTTATCAAGGAGCCCACTAGAGTGGGAGCTCCCGGAGCATACCTGACCGATTTGAATCTTTAACAAGAACTCACAAACTGATGGTTTTTACAATCAGTGGAAGACTGGCAACCAAATTCATCCGTTCCTTTATTTATTTCAACTATAGGTCACTGTTTAAAATATATTATCTTCCCATGGCAACTTACACAACAAATAAGAAGTTTAAAACTGTATAAAAGCAACACACTAGCAAGGAAAGAAGTGAAGCAGCAGCAAAACACTTCACTTCTTCTAATCCAATTCCGTCAGCCAGCTGTCCTAATCAAAATAGAGAGGCTTACCTTTTAAACGCCCCCACTAAAAGCAATTGGGAAGGGAAACATTTAGAGCCCAGATGAATGCTAGCAAGGAAAGGAGTGAACTTATGTTCCACAGCCACAAGTCAATCATGGAACAGGTCCTAACCCTTGTGCCCACCATGCAGCAATGCGGAAAAATGGTGCTTACTGTAGCTTTCAGCAACAAACAATAGCATGTTGAGAAAGTGAAATCATTGTGCAATTATCCAGTGGTGAAAACCAGGGGTTGGGAACCTTCTTCAGCTCAAGGGGCACATTTCTTTCTGGACAAGCTTCTGAGAGCCAAATGCCAATCCAAATGCCCAAATCGGACTGATTGGAAGGGTGCATGCCTATTGCGTCCTCCTGATGCCCTGCTAGCCCCACGCTGCTTTGCGAGGGTGTGGTGATCACACAGGGTCCCCGGACGTTTGACGGTCTATTGATCCCTGTGCCACCACAGATTGCTTTCCTGCTGCCACCAACCCATTTCTCTTGGGTACACACAGAGTCCAGACAGTTGTTAACATTAACAAATAATCAAGTTTATTTTATAGGCATGAACAAGCTTATGGTTTCAGTTAATTTTTCTTGGCAGTTTCTTAATCTTAGTTCCTTTACTGACCTATACGTTCCTAACAACTTCAAACTGATTATCCCAGCTATCTATCTGACTCCACCTAACAGTTCCTCTCACTCTCTCACAACCCAACTCGACCAACCCACAGACTTATCCTCCCTCTTTCTTCTCCAACTCCCAACCCTCAACTGACTTCCACACAACTCCGACTCTAACTCCACCCCTTGGGTTCCCACTGGCCAATCACACCACACTCATTTAACCCTTTCCTTATGACTCACCTAGGAGGCAAACGCCACAGTGGGATCAGACTCACAAAGCAGCACGGGGTTGGCAGGGACAGTGTGAGGAGGAAAATGTACCCTAAAAAAAATAATGCCTGGGGCAACTGCCCCTCTCGCCCCACCTATGCCATGCCTGTGTGGACAAGTGGTGATTTCTTGTTTCCCAGTTTCTAGGTTTACCACTCTAACCACAGTATTACACTTGCTCTTACAAGCACATCCCGTTTTCATTTTGGAAATGTCCCTTGGATAAGCAAAATGCTAATGATGTCATATCAGCTTCTGCTTCAGAAGGCCTAGGGCGGGAAGCCATATTCTGAATTATTTCTTTACCCTAATTGAATGCAGAGAATGCTGCTATATGCAAACAGATCCACCAAACATTGCAAGGAAAACCTACTTTTTCAGCAACAACAACAACAAAAATAGCTTGTAATCACACCAGGGGAGAAAACAAGCTGCTTACACCCTTGGCATTCCTTCTGTTCAGCAGGCACAAGAGGAACACAGAGCTGACTCACAGCTCTCACTGCCTCGATAAATATTTAACGCCAAGGAGCTATCAGAGATCGGAGGGAGGCCGTTTCTGGGAAATGTGAGCATGATCCACATGTGCCAGGTAAACAAAGCCCTGGGAGGATGGCTCACTACTGTGAGAAACTGAACAGAGGCTAGTCCTATCACTGTGAAAAAACATAAGTTGAGTATTGGTCCTACCCATCTGGCCAATCGCCAAGCGGAAAGTGGAGCTTCAGAAAGTAGCAAGTTTCTTACAGAATGCACAAGTACGTAAACATTAGCCAATAGGATGTGAGCATGGATCATTTGTCATGCAGGTTGTGGGCGAAGTTCATTCCTACAAGGCATTGGGGTGGAGTTAGGAGGTTTCTGTATGCACAATTTGCATCAGAGCCAATTAGCAGATTTCAGGGAGAAATCCAAAGCAGTCCACCTAGGGTACTGCAAATGATGAGGTTCCTCCAAGCCTGTGAATATCTAAGAACATAAGAATTTTGGATCAAGTCAAATCTCCATTTAGTGCAGCATTCTATTTTCAGATATCTGCTAGGATGCCTCCAAGCAAGAAACGAGCCCCACTTGTGATTCCCAGCAACTGGTATTCTGATCCATACTGCCTCCAGCAGTGGACCTAAGTTGGCCGTGCTCATTAATTTCAGAGCATCTCCTTTGTGTTTGGATGGAGTTGTTCAGGCTGTATTTGCCACCGCTTGCATTTTGTATTCCATAGGAACGTACAAAGCTGCCTCATACTGAATCAGACCATTGGTCTATCTGCCACAATGGCTGGAAGAGGCTCTCTAGGGTTTCAGGCAGAGGTCCCCCCGCCTCTGCCTGAGATCCTATGTTCAATCCCCACCCAGGGATTGAACCCAAGACCTTCTGCATGCAAGGCAGATGCTCTGCTTCTGAGCTACTGTCCCTTCCAGTCTGCTTTGGGGTGATTTTATTCATTCAGTGCTGCTGCTGGCTTATTTTATTGTTTTAATGATTTGCAATCTTGGGTTTCATTGGGTTGTGGCCAATGAGATTTTAATCAGGACAGACCCACTGAAATTACTAGAAAGGAATTAATCATGCCAATTAACCAATAGGTCTACTCTGAGTGTGGCAAACATTGGATAAAAACCCCATTGTTTGCTTTGTAAGCTATTTTGGGAAGTACATTCCCTGAAATGGTGAGATTTTTGTTTTGTTTTTATTTTTAAATCTGTTAAGTGGAAAAACAAACATATTTGCAGCTTTTATCGTCCCTGATGCCTCTCCATTAACATATTGTAGGGGAGCTGAGCAGAATCTGGGATCTCAGCAGCCCAGCAGTAAGTAGCGTACCATTTCCAGTTTCCTATTTTCGCTGTAACACTCTTCGTGGTTTTGTTTGCAGATTTTCAGTCTGGAAACAACAACAACCTATCATATTATGACAGCCTCTTTTGCACCATCACTCTCTGCTGTTTTTGTATCATCTGCACACTAGATTGGAATAATGAGAGTGTCTAAGCAGTCTCAGCCCACAGAGTTACGCACACATGCACACACAGCTACCTGCATGTATGTGACTGGGTGAGATGTGAGCTTTTGGCGGCGCATTTGTCCTAGAGAGTTGCAAAATCCAGTCGTGTTACTTTGATTCCCCCCACCTCCCACTCTGTGTGGGCAGGTTTTAATAACAGGAGAGCACCGACAAAGGCTTTTGTGAAATGCTTCAAAAACTGGAGGAAGATAGAGAAAAAGTCTTCACCTTTGCATTCCGTTCAAGTTGTCTGACAGGGTCTTTTTGTGGTAGGTAATACAGTCAGAGGAGAGCCTAATACCATCTACTTCCGCATCTTAAACACAAAGCAGGGACCTTCAATAAACTGACCCCTTGATCCCATCTCCCCCGCCCACCCCACAAAACATCACAGACCAACCTAAAGTATACGGCTCACTTACGGTAAGTATCATTGATTCAACAGGACACAAGTGCAACTTTTTTCAGGTTGGAATCAAATCTGTTGGATCCTCAAATCAATGGACCATGGGTAACCATGTTGGCCAAGCTATGCCCACCTGTCCCATACTTGAGGTCTTATATGGTGTCACCCAAATGGGTTGGTGGATGGCCATCTGTCATGGATTCTTTAGCTGAGATTCCTGCATTGCAGGGAGTTAGACTAGATGAGCCTTGGGTCCTTTCCAACTCTATGATTGTCAGGTCTTTCAAAGCCCCTTGCAAAGTGTTCTGCAAGACCTGGCAATCAGCTGCCTATCAATTCTTTCTGTATGTTCTGAAGGCTCGACAGCACTTTGTGAGCTGTGCGTTTGCCTGCACTGTTTGATGTCAACATGTGCAAGCAAATAAAAAGTGTCAGCTGACATTATTGTGCTGTCAGGTGATTGAGAGGCATGTAACCCCACCACCACACCACCTGTCAAACTTGCCCCCACCCCTTGAAATAGATGTACTCAATTGTTCAGTTATGGCAACACTGTGATCCAAACTACCTGCCTGCTCTTATGGTCTTTAATTGTATTAGGGAGGAAAACTGTTCATCTCTCTGCCTCACCTAAAATTAAAGACATTCATCTACTTCATGTTTTTATCTTGAACTGGCTGACTATTTTTATGCTGTCTAAACTTTTCCTCTAAGCCAAGGATGGGGAACTTGTGCCCTACAAATGCTATGAGACTTCAATGCCCATCTGCTCTGACTGATTTAAAAATCATATAAAGGTTAAATCAGTTTCTAGGTTCAGATGAGAATATTAACTCTAATGCTACATTAGTGTTAGGGAACCTCTGGACCAGGGGTTAATCTTGACCCACCAAACCACTCCAACCTGCCCATCAGCTGTTGTCACCAGCAATGTCAGTTGATGGATGGAAGGACATTGGCTGTGCACCCTATTCCCAGCATGGATCAGGCATCCCAGGCAGCAGGAGTGTAAAGAAAAGCCGCTTGCACTTCTCCTTTATGATGGTGGCAGATGAGAAGGATACTCCCTCACCCCACTCCTACCGCCTTCATAAAGGAGAAGCAGAGCTGCTTCAAAGAGTGCTTTTGCAAAGGGCTTTGAGACAACCTCCCTCCCCGCTCCCATTTCAGTCTGTTCCAGAGCCTTAGATGCGAGTGCGGGGGCTGCCTTAAAGTCTTTGCAAGTCTCCCCACAATCCCCTTTTTAAACCTCAAAGATTGGCAGTTCACAGGATAGGGAAGACTTGCCAAGATGTGCAAGGGATTTTGTTCCCCAGCCCTGCACTACATCATAGGAAGCTGCCTTATACTAGTCAAGCTATTTCCTCATTTAGTTCATTACTATCAAATCAGACTGTAATTGGCTGTCCAGACTCTCCAGCAGAGGTTCTTTCACATCACCTGCTTCCAGATCCATTTAACTGAAAATGCTTAAGATTGAAGCAAAACATGTGTTCTACGCATTGCGCTATGGCCCCACTCCTAAAATGTACAATGACCTTAGCCTGCAACAGGGCTTGTCAGGAATATGAAAACAGGGCTTCTCATACTCTAAGTGAGAATCATATGCCTAACCCAGCTTTCTCCTACCTGATGTCTTCCATTCATGTTGGACTCCAGCTCCCATCAGCATCAGCCAGCATGACCAATGGCCAGATGTGATGGAAGTCATCATCCAAAAAGTTTAGAGGGCACCAGGTTGGGAAAAGCTGGACTAGACCAATAGCCTACCAGACCATTATATGCTCTGTGGTCTTCAGGTTGCATGGAGATTTACTAGTTTTTACACCCAAGATTAAAATATGAGGCGGCGAGAGATATTGGCTGGTTCAGAAATAGTCACCCCAACTGACCCAACACGTGAGCACAAAGCTAATCTCCTCCCATGTTGTATGCGGTGTCTCTACTTCTTCCATTTCTGCTTGTTCATGGGGAAAATAATCCAAATGGCATCTCTGTGCATGCACAACTGTGTGGCTGATTTAATCAGGGAATCAGCCCCACAATTTTGTGGGGTTTTTAAAATCATTTTTATTAAATTTTACAATTTCAAATACTCATTTTACATCCTTAAGATATCAATGACTTCTTTTCTTCTCTTTCCATGGTTCATTTTACATATCTTAACTCCCTGTATATTTTACAAAAGCTATACCAATCAGTTTTCCATTATTGCATCCATCAAAACTTTTTTACACTGTCGAATTTATCTCAATGCTGTCAGTGTTTTCAGATGTACACAATTCTTTCTCATATATTCAACAAGCGTTTTCCAATCTTCTTTAAATGTACATTCTTCTTGTTCTCTTGTCTATGTGTTAAGTCTGCAAGTTGTGCATATCCACCTTAAGTTGCCATTCTTCTTTGGTTGGGACCTTGCTCATTTTCCATTTTGGGGCTAACAAAACATGGGCTGCAGTTGTTGCATATAGAAATATGCCCCACAATTTGTACACTTGTAAACTCTAATTTGATAATCTACCCCTTCATGTACAGGTGGAGACAGCACACCAGGGAGATGTTGAGTTATAAGAATGTTGTCTTCTTCTTTTTTATAATAATATTTATTGTGTTTTCCATTTTAACAATCCAATAAAAACCACATTAATAACATTCCAAATTATAAAAGAATCAAACAATCCAAATTTTATGCCAAATTATAAGCCTTTGGTTGGCTTCCCATGCTCTGAGGTTCAGGAGGTGATGATGATCTCACTTTTATGCTGCTTCTCTTAATTAGTCCAGGTAGTTCCAATAAAGCAATCCGATTTAATTCTTCGTTTATTTTTACCAGCCTCTGAGTTCGTCTGGCAAGCAGGTTAGACCAATAAAGAATGTTGTCTTGTCGGGACATCTTCATAGCTCCAGTTATGAGCTATGCCTTGCTCATGCATCCTGGATCAGCTTACAGCTGAGCCCATGCTGTTTTGAGCCTAAATCTTGTCCATACTCTCAAGTGAGAACCACTGTTGTTGTGTTTAGGGACAGAAACCTGATATTGGGTTCAGGTTATTTGAAGGACCATCTCAGTCTATTCTGTCCATACACCGAGATCTACTTCAGGTGTCAGGGAACTGCCATCAGAGACAAGAGGAGAGGGAGGTCGCCCTAATGATGCAGGGGAGGGGACTAGCAAGGAGAGAGAGCGAGCTTCCACTGGGGAAGGCAATCCAGGAGACACCAGGAAGAAAGGGGAGGCTGAGACCACTTCGCAGGGAGGGCTCCGAGACTCTTCAAGTGAGATCAGCGGGGAGAACACCGGACCCCCGCTTGGCACGCCCACACTGCGCAGAAGGCTTCCGCGCAGAGAATCTAGGCGGAGACTGGGCGTCAAGGAATTTTTATGTTGGAAGAAGTTTAGAAAATGCCCACTAACGGATTCTGCCAGCGACTGAAGCAGCCGAGCCTAAGGGCTGCTCAGCCAGGGAAAGGCGCAACCACCCCAAGCAGCTTGGAGCAGTTGGTGGTTTACACACAAGCAACCCCTATTCCCATTACATCAGGGATCCTTCTGGGATCCACACACCTTTATCCGTAGGGTTGGTATGCCCAGGAGCCAGAGCCATCACAGTAGGCAGCTCCAGAACTATGAATTCCTCTCCAATAAAGTTACACTTTGCCCCTTCATCTCTGGCATGATTTAAGCAGGCCTTAGAGGCCTTCCTCTTCCCAGCCGCTTTTAATACCACAAATACTTGGTGTCTCCAAAGCAGCCTGTCAATTTAATCTGTACAATGTGTTCTGCTGTGTCTGCTTTTCTCATAAGGACACAGGAAAGTGTGTTATACTGCATCACCGCTAGGTCTATCTAGCTCAGTATTTCCTACACTGACTGGCAGCGGCTCTCCAGGGTTCCAGGCAAAGAGGATGTAGATGCCACTGGGGATTGAACCCGGGGACCTTCTGCATCCAAGGCAGACGCTCTGCCACTGAGCTTCAGTCCTTCATTTTAATATAAAACCCTTCTCTCTCATTGTACACCACTTTGTGAAGTCATAGCTCTACAGAGTCACTTAAAATACTAAACACAAATGCATACAGTGGTACCTCGGGTTAAGAACTTAATTCATTCTGGAGGTCCGTTCTTAACCTGAAACTGTTCTTAACCTGAAGCACCACTTTAGCTAATGGGGCCTCCTGCTGCCACCACGTGATTTCTGTTCTCATCCTGAAGCAAAGTTCTTAACCCGAGGTACTATTTCTGGGTTAGCGGAGTCTGTAACCTGAAGCATCTGTAACCCGAGGTACCACTGTGTGTGTGTGTGTGTGATATATATATATATATATATATATATATATATATATATGAATGAATGAAATAAGGAAGCCAATTTAAGGGATTAGACAAGAGGTAAAGAAAAAGGGCAACCATCTGATCCGGATCGTTATTTGTCTTTCCTCACACAACGCAGAACACATTTGCATGTCATAAAAGAAAATTACTTTCTTACAGCCTTCCGTGAATACCAGTTTGATTTATTATCTTTTACATTGTGTGTGTGTGTGTGTGTGTGGAGGGGGGGCGAGAAACAGCTACATCCAAAGGTGCCTCTATCCTCATTCCATGATAAGGATCAAACTATTCAATATGCCTGCCCCAAGATTTATTTCACTGTTTATTTCAGCAACAAGTAGTAAGGAGCTCTGTCAACCCAATTACCTCAAGTAGTTAAGCACGTTGAGACACCTGGAAGGAAGAAGTGTGGGGTGGTTGCCGAGAGACGCCACAGAGCAAAAGTGTAAATAGGATTTCATCCTGGGGAGGGAGGAAGAAAGAATAAGTTTGCATTAGAAGAGTGGACTCTGAAACCAATATGAGTTGGTGGGAAGTGTAACTATGATGAATAGCATACCCATGAAAACAGGTACTAGATATGAACTCAGAAGGATGGCTGGGGAGAAATTCAATTCAGCTGGAATTTTAAGACAAACTGACCCCATTCACACTTCCTGAAACAATCCTTGAGCTGAGACAAAGCCATCCTTCAGTATTCACACATCTCTGAATTTCTCCAGTCAAGTAGTGTGTATAAAAATGCATATAATAGAATAAAATCTGAACTGAAACACATACAGTCATACCTCATGTTACGTCCACTTCATGTTACGTTCTTTCAGGTTATGTCCCGCGGCGACCTGGAAGTACCGGAAAGGGTTACTTCCGGGTTTTGCCACTCGCACATGCGCAGACGTGCAAAATGACATCACGCGCATGCGCAGAAGAGGCAAATCACAACTTGTGCATGCACAGACGCGCCACTGGGGGTTGCGTTCTTTTCATGTTGCGAACAGGCCTCCGGAACAGATCCCGTTCGCAACCGGAGCTACCACTGTACATTAGTGGAAAGGAGCACACAAAAAGTTAAGGAAACCGCTTTCCAAAAACATGTTACATAAAGAAGAATTGCTTACCGAGGACCAGAATGTTTGGGGACTACACACTGACAAAAAAAGGTGATCAGTTCCTCCTTGTAGGTGAGGATAAGGTCGAAGATAGCTGACCTCCTTGTTGCTTCTTCCACCTTCTGCGAAACAAAACTGTCGGTGAGGCAATTGAGGAATCTGTTGGATGTCACATTCCTGGCAGAGATTAAGTCCCAACAGATATCAGGGTAGTTGAAGTCTCCCATGATTATTATATCTCTCCTTATTGTACGTTGGGGAATGTGCTCTGGAAAGGCATGGTCCAAGTCTTCATTCCAGTCCATAGCAGACTCCCACAGTAAGGTCACTGTTGTTTCCCTCTCCTACAATTTTTACCCATATACTCTCAATAAGGATTACTTGTTTCACCAACCAGTGTTCAGCATTAACCACAGTCAGTGGCGTAGCGTGGGTTGTCAGCACCCGGGGCAAGGCAAGTAATTTGTGCCCCCTAACCCGTGGATTTGCGCCCCCTAACCCGTGGATTTGCACCCCCTAACCTGTGGATTTGCCCTAACCCCAGATGTTGCGCCCGGTGCAACCAGCCCCCCCTGCACCCCCCACGCTACGCCACTGACCACAGTTTAATGCACGGAGGGAGGCAGGAGGCACATTGGCCTTGTCATGAAGCATCGGGGTGAAGCCAAACTGCCGCCACTATTGGTGCAGGCAGGAAGGAGGCAGCCGGAGAAGGTAAGGCAAGGCTCCATTTGTGATATACCACCAGGTGAAGGCGCCATAACACACTGGCCCTCAAATCAGACCTGGACAATGTATCCATACATCGCCCAGGCCTAACACACATGACAGCAGCCATTTTGTGACTGGAGACCACAGCGCTTTCTCAATGTTCCGAATGAGCCCACCAGCTCACAAATAGGTCGATGAGCCTGCCTTAAATCCATTGAAGGAGAAAATTGGATGGGGAGAATCTCCGAAGCATCCCCTACTTTGGAGAACGCTTTCACAAATTCTGTCCAAAAATGCCTCAAATTTGCGGTTCAAACGCTGATCAAAAAGCTTTTTGGCACTACAGTTCTGTATCCATTAAATACGAAAACTGGGATGGAGGCAGCATTGAATCCCAGCAGAGGCAACCTCAGAATGAGGTGTGTTTGCATAGCACTTGAAAGCTAAAGCATCGATCTTCAATATAAATTACATTAACTTGAAGCAGGGGTTTTGCCAACAATAGCAAATAGGGTCCCACCCCCTTCCCCCCTAAAAAAAAAAAAAAAAAAAAAGCCTTAGGACAAATCCTCAAAGTCTTTTAAATAAGAGATTTGATTATCTGCCTGCTAATGGGTGTTCGAAGACAGGAGTGCCTGGCGTGCTCTGGTCTATGAGGTCACAAAGATTTGGACACGACTAAACAACAAAATGGGTGTTCTAGCTAGGCAACCTTTTCTACGTTCTCATACAAACCCAGAAATCTACCCAGTGTGTATAGTGCTTAGAGTGTTGGACTAGGACCCGGGAGCCAAGGGCTCCAAACTTTGCTTATTGGGTAGCCATGGGCAAGTCACAGTCTCTGAGCCTAACTTACTATTATTGTATTTTTATTATTTTATTAAATTTGAATACCACCCTACACCTGCAAGTCTCAGGGCAGTTCACAACATAAAATCAAAATATAAAAACACAAAATACATAATAAAAAAACAAGAACAACTCAATAATCCATTAAAATTTGGATATTTCTCAACCAAAAGAGCAGCACGAACAAGTCAAGAAGAGGAAGAGGAGATTTAATATATCAACCACCCCAGCTGCAGAGGACCTGAAGGCTGTGATGCAACCCACAGGATTGTTGCAAGGATAAAATGCTTAGAGTTGTTTCAACAACATTTGCTTTCTATGCAGACTGGCCACTGTCATCTGTCTGCTTTTGTGTGTTTTTGTTGTGGTGCAATCCTAGGGCAGCCTACTCAGAAATGAAGCCATTGAGTTCAATGGGACTTACAGGGACGTGTGTATGGCAGAGACTTCTGGGCACCTCTGGGCCATGAAAGGTCTCAATAAATATTCATGATCCACCAGAGACTAGTGGTTGCTCTGCCTGCTCAGTGCCTGTTTGCACTGGCCAGTTTCTCCTACACTGAGCAATATAACGAATATATTCTGTAGACTGGTGGGCATCCATCCTGGCTGTCTTGCTTCCTGCCATAAATAGTACAGGACAAATGCCTCCCAGCCAGAAAAGGAGCATCATTTTTCCATTTTTTAAGAAGGGGGACAGGAACGACCCTCATAACTTATTAGCCGGTTAGCTTCCTAGGTATTTCCTCCAAGCTTTAAGCTCAGAATCTTCTACAAAAATTATGAGACTGATTGCAAACAAAGAACAGGCAAAAATTAGGACAGGATATAACACCATGGATCAATGCTTTACTCTGAACCACATAAAAAAACCCACACTTAAGAATTTTAAGAATAATCTCTGTGCAGCCTTTCTTGATCTTTCTGCTGCTTTTGACTCTACAAATCGAAACAGTGGGAGAAATTATCAAGTTCCAACACAGACCACAGACTTTTGCTATCGATTCAAGAATTATATAGCAATAAGGAAATGAGAGCCAGAGTTGTTCTAAATGGAGGTATGACTGAAGGCTTTAAAACTTCAAGACGAGTGAAACAATGATATATATTGGCTCCCACCCTTTTAAACATTTATATTAATGAATCGGTACCACAGCTGGCTTCAGCAAACTCTCCTTTCCCAGTGATTAGGGATAGGCAGATATTCATTTTGATGTAGGTGGATGAACTGGTGCTTCTTTCCTCCTCCTGTCCGAGTCTCAAAAATTTCTTTAGTATGTCTTGCAAATAGGAAAGTTTATCCATAAACCACTCAAAAACTCAGATTGTGGTTTTTCGCAGACACAGCCCTAGGCATAAATGGTTTTCAGATCAGCAAGTTATAGAACAAACCCATTCATTTAGATATCTGGGTGTTCACTTTAGTGAAACCTTTTCGTGAAAATGGCATATGGAGGCATTGAAATCTAAAGTACAGAAAACAATAGGAGCTTTGATGAAATTTTATCATAATAAGGGAGGTCAACCGACTGAACCTGCCCTAAATATTTTTGATAGTAAGGTGATAACCCAAATGCTTTACGGTGTGGAAATTTGGGGCTCAGATTCTAATTCCATCAAAGCCTTAGAAATAGTGCAGAATACATTTCTTTAGAAACTTTATTCCCTCTCTTCAGGTATCTCTGGAGCTCTCTTACATACAGAATTGGGGTGGCCAAGAACTAAGGCAATGGCTGGCTGTGCCCAGCAAAATTATATCAAAATGAATTGCAAACTCAGCCAACTGAATGTTTTCTTGCTTTGTGTTATATGGAATGGGGTAATAACCAACAATGGAAGCCTATACGCCAAGATCTCATAAATAGCTATTACTCCTCAGAATTGAATTCTGCTCTGACCATGAATGAAAGAACTTCGGGATTGGCTCTTCTGGATAGAATCTAGAAGGGATTTCTGAAAATGGAGCATTTTAGAGCAAGTGTTGATCACTTCTCCTACCTAGGCAGCTATCTTTCCACAAGGGCTAACACTGATGCCGAAATCCAGCACCACTTGAGCTCTGCGAGTGTGGCTTTCTCCTGATTGAAGGGCAGAATGTTTGAGGACCGGGACATTCACAGGGAAACCGAAATGCTTGTTTACAAAGCTATTGTACTACCAACCTTACTATATGCTTGTGAAACATGGACCGCTTATAAACGCCATCTCCAGCTCCTCGAAAGATTCCATCAACGGTGTCTCCGAAAAATTTTACACATCACTTGGGAAGACAGGCAAACTAATATCAGTGTATTGGAAGAAGCAAAGATCAACAGTGTTGAAGCAATTATTCTTCAACATCAACTTCGTTGGACTGGTCGTGCTGAGCGGATGCCTGATTATTGTCTTCCAAAGCAACTACTCTATTCCAAACTTAAAAATGGAAAGCGTAATGCTGATGGTCAACAAAAGAGGTTTAAAGACTGTCTCAAGGCAAATATAAAAAAAATGTAGTATAAACACTGACAACTAGGAAACACTTGCCTGTGAGTGCTCCAGTTGGAGAACAGCCTTTACCAAAGGTTTCATGGGCTTTGAAGACACTCGAACTCAGGACACAAGGGAGAAATGTGCTAAGAGGAAGGCACGCTTTGCATATCCACACCGTGATCAACTCCAACCTGGAAACCTATATCCCCATTGTGGAAGGACATGTGAATCCAGAATTGGCCTCCACAGTCACTTACGGACTCATTGTTAAAACCGTGTTTATGGAAGACAATCTTACTCGGCTACGAGTAAGACGCAAAAGACGACGATAAACTCTTTGAATGATTTCTGAACTGTTATAAGACTTTGCACACTATCTACCAGTTATCTTTTCGCTATGTATGCAGAAGCAGATTGTGCCAACTGCACCCTCAAAGTAGACCTCATATCAATTAGACCAGCCTTGAGCCAACAAAGCTTATAAGGCAAATAATTGCAAATAGTTCTTCCTGGTAGATATGCTGTGGGCAATAACCACCTTGAATAAAGACTTAGAGCCTGAAAGGAGGCTTTAAGATGACAGTAATGAAGGCCAAAAACACAGAAAATGATTGACGTCACTTTAAAATTCCTTTGGCCCTGCAGCAATGTTTTCTTTTGAGGCATCAGATTCTACCTTAGCCTTCTTTTGTTAAGCATTTCAGTCTCATTATATTTAACTTAAAGCAGTCATGGGCAGGTTTCCAAGGCTAAACACCAAAGGGATTTATCCTCTGAAGAAGTCACAGGGATAGGCGTGCCACCCACCTTGGTTTCTAACTCCCATAGTGAGTTTGAGCCCTATGGCGAGAGGCTGGGGTGAGGTCAGCACTGAGGTCCCCATCCTTCCACAATGATCAACTTAAAGTGTTTGGTTTCAAAGCATTATTTGAAAGAGCCCCACTCTTTCATGACCGCCAAGACCATATAACACTGGTCGTGAAAGACTTACATTGGCTCCCAGTATGTTTCCGAGCCCAATTCAAAGTGTCGGTGCTGACCTTTAAAGCCCTAAGCATCCTTGGCTCAGTATACCTGAAGGAGCATCTCCATCCCCATCGTTCAGACTGGGCACTGAGGTCCAGCTCTGAGGGCCTTCTGGCAGTTCCCTCACTGTGAGAAGTAAGGTTGCAGGGAACCATGCAGAGGGCCTTCTCAGCAGTGGTGTCTGCCCTGTAGAACGCCCTCCCATCAGATGTCAAGGAAGTAAACAACTATCTGACTTTTAGAGGACATATGAAGGCAGCGCTATTTAGGGAAGCTTTTAATGTTTGTTGTTTTATACTTTTTTAATATTCTGTTGGGAGCCACCCAGAGTGGCTGGAGAAACCCAGCCAGATGGGCGGGGTATAAATAACAATATATTATTATTATTATTATTATTATTATTATTATTATTATTATTATTATTATTATTATTATTATTCCCTACCAGAGAGGAATGGCAAGCTAAATGGATGGTCTATGCTGAAATGACAAAGCTGGCTGGAAAACTCAGGAACCAAGACGACTATAAAAAAGAATGTGAAAAATTTATAACTTATCTAGGAGACCACTGCAAGCAGATGGAAACATTAGCAGGGTTTTAATCCCACTTGTAATATAACAGATACCATGAATAACTTGGATTGATATAAAACATAGAGTAAGGAATAATATGCAGTTGTAAATGTTGATGTTAGGACCCATGGAGGGGTTGGGGGGCAGTCGTGAGATTCAGAGTAATCTCTACATATGGATATGCATTTGGATTATTATAATTTTGTATCTGTAAAATCCAACAAAAATGATTTCAAAAAAAAAGAAAGAGCCCCACTCCAACTCTAAATGAGGGTCTGCTTCTTTGCAAAGCTGCATTTGGGATTTTGACAGGTGGGCAACACTGCTTGCCTGCCAGTATATGACATCACAATGATGCTGTGTGATTGACCCATGGGTTCCCATCTGCTGATAAAATTTGGCCTACAAGGCAGATCCTGAGAAGAATCTGGCCTGTGGAACCAAAAGGGTTCCTCACCCCTCAAATAATCAAATGCGTAAGTGGTATGACTCATTTCAAGGCAGCTTCCATATGTTCTTGTGACATAGCAATGGTTTATTAACGGCATGGAAATAAAGGAAATCATTGTGGGATAACTAGCCTCATGTAAACAACATGCTTAAATCTATCCAATGCATAAAGGGATTCAAACCACAGAGTAAAGCTGTCCTGCCAGGCTTACTTCACCTTAGATGAACTAGGTAATCAGGTCTGTTGTCTATTGTAAGAGATACTTTCGTTCAAGATATCATGCAGTTGGAGGGGAAGAGAGGGGAGAGAGATAGGAGGGTAAGGTTCTTTCATTCTTTTGCATAGCATTTGTGTATGGTACTGCGTTAGCATCACATGGGTAGGTCTTTTATTTGTATCTTAATTTAATTTTCATTGGTATAGTGAGACATTAGAAGGCCCAGTTGTTATAACCTCTGGTTGATACAATAAACTATCAATGATATCTGAACTGATATAAAACTTTTCCCATTTTCTACCAGGTATCTTTTCACTATGTATGTAGAAGCAGATTGTGTCAACTGCACCCTCGAAGTGGACCTCATATCAATTAGACCAGCCTTGAGCCAACAAAGCTTATAAGGCAAATAATTGCAAATGGTTCTTCCTGGTAGATATGCTGTGGGCAATAACCACCTTGAGTAAAGACTTAGAGCCTGAAAGGAGGCTTCAAAGATGACAGTAATGAAGGCCAAAAACACAGAAAATGATTGACGTCACTTTAAAATTCCTTTGGCCCTGCAGCAACGTTTTCTTTTGAAGCATCAGATTCTGCCTTAGCCTTCTTTTGTAAGGATGTCGGTCTCATTACATTTAACTTAAAGCAGTCATGGGCAGGTTTCCAAGACTAAACACCAAAGGGATTTATCCCTTGAAGTAGTCACAGCAATGAGGATACTTCCTACCTTGGTTTCTGACTCCCATATCATCCTGTTCTCACAGTGGCCAAAGAGATGCCTATCAGAAGCCCACAAGCAAGACCTGAGCCCAATGGCAGTGTCCCCTTCTGTAGTTTCCAGCAACTGGAATTCAGCCTCCAACTGTGGAGGCAGAACCTATCCATCATGGCTGGTAGGCATGGATAGTCTTCTCCTCCATGAATTTATCCAATCCTCTTTTCTAACCATTCAAGGCCATCCCTGCCTCCTGGGGAAGCAACTCCCGTAGTTAAGCTACGCAGTGTGCGAAAAAGTCGTTTCCTTTGTCCTGAATCTTCCAACATTTAACTTCATTGCAAGTTCTAACACAGAAAAGGAGGAAAGTCTTTTCTCTAACCACTTACTTGACACAACACATGATTTTATACAGGTCTCTTGCTAGCTTTTTCTCTAAACTAAACAGCCCCAGATACTGTAACCTCTTCTCATAGGCAAGTGCTCCATTCATGCTGGGGAATAACTTGGTGATGGGTTCACCTCTATTACAGAGGAGGAACTTCACAGCAACGTAGTTCACAGAATTAAGCTCACTGAGTGCTTATGGTAAGACTCTTAGGCTCTGCACACATTTTCATGCCTCTAGCACCACCTGGCGACCATTTCACTGTGCAAACCTTACCACCAATAAAACAGATGTGAGAGATGCAAATCCATTTTTAAAAAGAAGTCGGAAAAGGCAGAGTTTGGGTTTCTTTCACAAGTGGTTGTAGGCTGAGGGCAGGCTGAGGTTAATAGGTCAATAGGTCTCCCATTCACCCTGATGGCTCAGGCTCCACTGAGCCTGACCTGCACTGACTTCCTGCATTGACTTGCAGCAACTCAGGCAGAGGTCATTCCTAACGCTACCTGACCTGAAGATGCCAGAGATTGAACCTGGGATCTTTGGGATGTCAATATTCTTGGAGCATCGTTCAGCATAAAAAAGCTATACAGTGGTACCTCGGGTTAAGTACTTAATTCATTCCGGAGGTCCGTTCTTAACCTGAAACTGTTCTTAACCTGAAGCACCACTTTAGCTAATGGGGCCTCCTGCTGCTGCTGCTGCGCCGCCGGAGCACAATTTCTGTTCTCATCCTAAAGCAAAGTTCTTAACCAGAGGTTCTGGGTTAGCGGAGTCTGTAACCTGAAGCGTATGTAACCCGAGGTACCGCTGTATAAAAAACAACATTAAAAACATCCAATATAAAACAGAGAAACGTAAAACCATACCAACATCAGATCAACTGTGGCTCAAAACAGAAAATGGAAGAAAGCCTCTCTTCGTTCGGTGGGCCTTAAGGATTTCAGTGATAATTCCAATATCACTGGCATTATAATGTAACAGTGGCATAGTGTAGGTTGCTGGCACTCGGGGTAGGGCAAATGTTATGCCACCCCATTGGATTGTGAAGCTGGAGTGGGGGCATGCATGGGGGGAGCACAGAGCCCACATTGAGGGTGAATGGAGCCCGCCTCCAATAGGCTCCTTGCCAGCTGCCTCCATCCACCTGCCCACTAGACCAATGTACCCACTGCTGTGTCTCAGACGCCAGGGCTCCATACCTGTCATGGGGGTGCCCTCAAAAAATGTGTACCTGGGGCCATGGCCCCCTGTCCCCCCCCAACTATGCCTCTGTAAAGCAATATCCCTCCAAGCAAGAGTTCTCCTCTATTCCCCACCCCATCACAGCTCAATTCCCCTTGTATGGTAATCAGAAAGGAAGCACAAGGTCCCTGAACTTATACAGAGTTCCTTAGAATGGCCACAGAGCACTTCAGGCACTGAAAACAGCTCTCTAAACATGTATTGAAATCACCTTTTTATTGTCCGCATGGATACTGCAGTGGTTCAACAATTTTGGAATAAAATTAGCAACATATTAACACAATGCAAACAACTATGCCAACACATAAATCAGCATAAAAACCATCATGAAATGCCACTCCTTCCCCACTTAAGACACTCCCTCCCCTTTTAAGACTCCCACACACAATGCTGGCAGAGAGAGGAGGTGAAATATCGACGTAAGTATTAAATCCTGCTCAGCTCTAATGTCCAAAGTTCCCTGGAGAGACGGATTGATTCATAAACAACTCTGAGAATTGTAACTCAGTGAGAGGAAAAGGGGTCACCTAACAATTCTCAGCACCCTCAGCGAACGACAGTTCCCAGCAGTGGCGTAGCGTGGGGGGTGCCAGGGGTGCCGGCCGCAACATCTGGGGGGGGCGCGAGTCCAGAGGGCCCAGCCCCATTGTGCTCTCGGCCCGCCCCTATTGTCAGAGCGGCCGGCCAGCCTCCGCCTGCTCCTACCTTGCCCTTCCGAGGACTGCGGCAGCGCCCGCCCCCGTGGCCACCTACCCCCGCCTCGCCCATTGGCTTGCCTCCCTCAGCCCCGCCTCTCTCCGATGGCCGCGGGGGTGTCCTGCTCAGCGCCGTCACCTTTTTTCAGGAGGTAGGGAGGCTGGACGGGGAGGTGGGGTCGGAAGCGGGCAGAGAAGGAGGGGAGCTCGTAGCCAAAAGGGCTGTGCTGGCCGGCAAAGGGCCGGGGAAAGTTTGGAGAGGAGAAACGCACCGTCATGATTTCCCGGTGGAAGCGGCAGGATTAGGGATGGCGAAGCGTAATTACGCACGAATTTCGCTGGGTGAGAGCTTCGGGGATCGATCGGCGGAAATGGGAATCAATTGGAATATGAGAAAGAGAGAGAGAGAGTGACCATCATTCATAGGCATAGATTTGTAGGGTTAGGGGGCGCAAATCCACGGGTTAGGGGGCGCAAATTACTTGCCTTGCCCCGGGTGCTGACAACCCACGCTACGCCGCTGGTTCTCAGGATTCTTGGGAGGAAGCCATGACTATGACTGTCCTTCAAGCTTGCTCTGTAGGCATAGGGACAATAAATGTGTTTAAGATGCTGCCCCAGGATATTAAAAGTACTGTGGTACCTCGGTTGAAGAACAGTCTGGTTTACGAACTATTCGGTTTACAAACTCCACAAAACCAGAAATAGTGTCTTGGTTTGAGAACTTTACCTCAGTCTACGAATGGAAGTCAAATGGTGGAAGGGCACCGGCGGTGGGAGGCCTTGTTAGGGAAAGCGCGCCTTGGTTTAAGAACGGTTTCTGTTTAAGAACCAACTTCCAGAATGGATGAAGTTTGTAAACTGTGGTACCACTTTATACTGCATAGAGTGTACATCAAAATGTTTCTACGTGCACCAGAATAACTGGACTGATGTCAATGCAATGAACCCCTTTTGAATTAACGAGATGGTGGAATGCACTGCAACCACAAAGCACAGATCAACAGGAGAGAGAGAAAGAGAGAGAGAGAGAGAGAGAGAGAGAGAGAGAGAGAGAGAGAGAGAGGGAGGGAGGGAGGGAGGGAGACTTTGCCTCCAAATCTGTACCATTAAAAGCACTGGACAGAATTATTCCCTAAAGTGGAGATGCAGATATTTGTCCTTGCTCTTTTGCACCTGTTAAAACAGAAAGGGAAGCAACTCTAGAACCCTCACCCCCCAAACCGGGGTTTCCCAAACTGTTCCAATTAACTATCAGACTTGTATTGCAATTTAGCTTAAGTGAGCACTGCACTTGAACCCACTGGGCATAACGCCACTCTTTCCTCCTTCTCAAATTAAACACCTTGCATGCTAGGATTTGAAATCTTTGCACCACCACCATCTAGCGGCTTCAATAAAGCACAGCAGCTCATATCTGTAAAGAGAAATAAAACCGTTTGTGGCACTGGGTGCTTCCCCTTACCTAAGAAATTGTGGCTGAAAGATACGCATATCGTATTGCTGTTAGCAGCGGAGGCTGCTCCTTTAAGGCAATTGCCCCACCAACTTCAGTTTGCCCCCAAGCCAGCCCTGACCTGCCCACCTCGCCTTTGCAACTGGTCCAGGCTGCCAACTTTCTCCTCCTTCGTCTGCCGTGTTGCCCTTGCAGAACTCAACCATGGAGACAAAACTAGAATTAACTGGCACAGATTCCACCTACCATTGGACTCCCTGCAGTCCGCTGTATAAGTCCTAACAGTCATGAGCCAACACTGGCTATGAAGGAATGGATGATGGGAAATGTTGCAGCCGCCCATCCTGGGGAGCTGCTGGAAGTGAGTGTAGCTTATGCTAAACCTGGTGGACAAATGGTCTGAGATGGTAGAAAGCAACTTATTATTGAAATAGAAGGGTGCAGATGAGCAAGGGAGAGCTTAATGTTTGGCTCACCTGAAACTCTTGCCTAAGGTCCCTTAAGTGGTTTTCCCACATTCAGGTGGTCTGTGGCTCGTGATGAATTAAGAGTCACCTGGCAATCTTTGGTGGGATATTAGAAGCCAACAGGCTGCACTCTTTTTTAATATTCTCCTTAGAAATCAGCTTGAGGTCATTATTCATTAACACACCTATTTTATTTTAGGCATTTCTTTATGAACAGTTTAACTGTGTGTGTTTGCCTATGAGATGCTTTTCAATGCATAAGTGTGTCAGAGGAAGCTGGGTTTTAATTTGATTTCATGGGTCCTAGTGCAGTTGTAAACATTTAGACTGTTTTAAACAATTCGTTTAAATATAGGTAGTTAAGAGTTTATTGGTTACTGAGGGATTTCTCTCTCACTCTCTCACACACGTCCCACCCTGGAATATTAAGGTTAAGGGTGGGTAATTAATAAACAGCAATGATGGTGGTGATAATTATATTATAATTAATAATAAATCTGCATGCTGCACCTTTGGGAAGGAGCTTTGAATTCATAAAGGGACATTTAACCCCTTGCAATTGGTATTAAAGAGTGTTGCGAGGTGATCTCTCTATGTGCCTTCTCTCAATCTAAACAAAGGAGGAGAGGAGAGGAGGGAGGCCAAGAGATAGGGATGGGTCAGGCTTGTGAAGAGGCATAGGAGTCTAATCTATGAGGACATGACCTCCTGGGGGTGAGTTCCTGAGCTCATTAGGCCTAACACTCTGCCAAGTCTGTGCAGATCCTGTTCTTGCAAATAAAGAGTTACCTTCGTTGTGCATGGTGTCATAGGTTCCACTCACAAAATATATTGTTCAACAGACTGCACAACAAGAACCAGTTGTTGTACAAGAAGCTTTTGCTAGCACAACGGTTGCATTATACTTCTTTGTTGCACATCCTTTAAACCCTGCTGTCAGGGGTTCAGGAGCAGAGGGACAGGAAAGGGAGGATTTAGAGACCGAGGGAGAGGAATCCGAGGGAGAGGTCAGCGATGATAGCCGTCCGAGGTCTCTAAGTCTCTCCAGCGAATCAGAGGATTCACAGAAAGGGGCTCCCGTGGTCAGAGCTAGGGGGTTGCCAGAGGGAACACCTCAGGAAGGAGGGGCCAGAGGGGACTCAGAGAGCAGCAGCTGGAAATCGGGACCAGCTTCCCCACCAGAGAGCAGTAGGGGGGAGGAGTCCCAGCATCGGCAGCAGGCAGCTTTCCGTCAGCGGAAGGACATGAGTCAGGGTTAGCCACGCCTGCATCAGAGAGCGAGGAAACGGTCAAAAGGAAGGTCAGGGGCAGCGCGCGCGCGCCAAGTTCAAATGTACAAGAGGGTGGCGCAATGAGCAGCCCGGAGAGGGAGCCGGGTCCCAAAGCCCGCCGAAGAGAGGGGGAGGAGTCCGAGGGGTCCGCATCCGAGGCGTCCAGGAAGGAAGGCACCCCGGGGGGTAGTAGGACCCAGAGGCGGAAGGAGAAACGAAGAAGGTGGAGTAAGGCTAGAGTCTTAAACTGGTGTACAGGGGGCGGAGACTCAGACGAGGCTACGCTGGTCTAGGGTCTAGACGTAGAGACGCACGCTAGAGCTTGAAAATGGAAACTAAACTTCAATAAAGACTTTTGTACAGTTCTGCCGGCTAGCGTTGGTCTTCTGTGAGCTGGGACCTGGAGGCAGTCTCTGACACCTGCCATTTTCTAGTACAAGGGCTCTTGCACCTGTGAACAGAGAACATTGAATATGGCTGCTATTCGGCTAAGTGATTGATCCAAGGTCACTAAGAGAGTTTCATGACTGAGTTGAGATTTAAACTTCAGGAGTTACTGGGCTGTCCTTTGTTAAGCCAACCACCAGGGATTCCAGAGCAGCAATGGGCTTCCTGTATTGGACCTTTGAGGTCTCTTCCCACGCTAAATTTCTTTGATGCCGGGTCTCCCCAGTCCTTGTTCAGCACTTTAACCACTGCACCACATTGTTTCTCTTTCAACCCACATATCGATGGGACTCTGTGAAAGCAGAATGTGGACAGAAGAATGCTGAAGAAACATGAGAGATGGTACGTCATCTGAGCCCGATGTGTCAACTCTGCATTCAAATGTACACCTGCAGTGGCTTTTGGAAGTATGAAGCTCAATGCTGACAATTATGGCAGTGGTTAGTAATATCACGGATGTATCTCTGAGCACCAGCAATGGAGAGTTCACTGTCCTCCCAAGCCATTTATTTATTTGCTTATTTTAGAGAAAGACCGCTACCTTTCAGAAAATGTCTTTAATTTAGAAAGTCTTGTTCCCTAGTGGCTGCAGCATGGTTCACCATTGCTCCCTCTTCCTTCTCTTGATCCCACAACAATTAAACCATCAACATGAACTTCCCTGTCAATGGAGCTGTCTCCCCAGTCTGAGCCAAATAACGCTATTGCTTTGATCAGGAGTTCCCGGGACGTCAACTTCTTTCCACATGACGATATGCAATTTTAAGTAATACTAAGAGCACATGATTGTTTTATCTTTGGAGCGACAGTGGAATAAGTTACCATTATTATCCTTGTAAAAGCAAAGATTTAAAAATCAAGGGAACAATCTGCTTGCAACCTGTGTTTGAGTCAGACGTCGTCCTTCCCTTGTCTCTGCTTGCAGTCCTCTTTCTAAATTCTTGCTTCTTTATTTCTGTTGAATAGCCAGCAGTCGCAGGGAGAAAACCAGGCTGGCCAAAGCTCAGAATGAGCTCAGGCTTGAGTGAGAGAAAAATAATTCTTAAAGGTTTCTTCAGCTATGTTTGAAGCAAGAGGAAGAACAAATAGCAGGTTCTCTGCATGGAGAAGTTGCAGAAACTGTCCTAACAGCATCCACATTATAGAAGAGGAGGAGGAGGAGTTTGGATTTGATATCCCACTTTATCACTACCCGAAGGAGTCTCAAAGCGGCTAACATTCTCCTTTCCCTTCCTCCCCCATAACAAACACTCTGTGAGGTGAGTGGGGCTGAGAGACTTCAAAGAAGTGTGACTGGCCCAAGGTCACCCAGCAGCTGCATGTGGAGGAGCGGAGACGTGAACCCGGTTCACCAGATTATGAGACTACTGCTCTTAACCACTACACCACGCTGGCTTCCTTCCCACTTTCATCAGCCTTGGCTTTCCTCAAAGAACCCTGGGAGCTGCAGTTCTTTTACTATTCATTCATTCATTCATTCATTAAATTAAATTAATGAAATTTATATCCTGTCCTTCCTGCTGAGTGTTGTTAGGAGACCTCTGTCTTCCCCTCACATGGCTCCAATTCCTCAGAGTGGTTTAACAAGCATTCCCTCTTCCCATGGAACTCTGGGAATTGGAGCTTTCTGAGGGGGCAGAGGGGGCTGCTAACAAGCTAGCACCTTTCACATACTACAATTCTGAAGATTATTTGGAGGAAAGCCAGGGCTAGAGGCGCCACCTTCTCCAGAGGATTGAGGAGGCCCACACAACATCCTGACATGGCATACGGAGGCCCTATGAACACTGAGGAGCCGGCAACTTTGGTTAGGTCTGTTTAAAGTGGCTTGACACTGCTTAAAATGTTGGAGATCAAAGAGAGACAGCAGGGATTCATGAAGCAATCACTTACCAAACTGGCAGGTACTCTGATGAATGTGACGTTTCCTCAGCATCACCAAAGCTTGAGATGAAAATGGAGAACTGATTAAAAACCACTCATCCAGAATATAAGCAAGTACCGTATTTTCTGCTATGAAAACAAGAGTACAGCAGCCGTTTGTTCCATTTCCCTATTCTTCCACGGTGTGATGGCCTGGGATTCAGACTCAGAGGCTAAATCCCAGCCTGCACAGGAGTCCCCGCCTCCAGAACCAGCTGAGCTGGGGCTTGGGCATGAGCCTGAAGGGTCCTCACCTGTGCTGGATCCTCAGGTGCAGGCACCAGCTGAGTCTGCTCTGGCCCCTGAGGTGATGGAGGACCCATTGCCTGCAGGTGCTCCACGCTCAGCCCCGTCAGGGGAGGAGGAGGTTGCCTCTGGGTCTGGTAACCCTCCAGCCTCTCCTGAGCTGCAGAGGCTAAGGGCAGAGAGGCGGAGGGAACTAAGTTCCTGCAGGAGGAGTGCTCGCCTCCAGGCCAGGAGAGGCGAGTCACCTGTGGACTGGGGCCGCCTTATGCCTCGGGGCAGATAAAAGCCAGTCAGCCCCAGTCCCAGGTTGTGGGAGCAACATTGTTGGTAGCCTGTTCCTGCCTGCACCCTGTCCTGTTCTTCTACCAGAGTTCCTGACCTCACCCGACTCCCTGCCTTGGACCCCGCCTCGCCTTTGATGGACAGCCTCCATACCGGATCCTCGACCTCGGACTGGACTCGGACCTCACCTCTTGGTTAGCCCCAGGGACCAGCACACACATTTGGCTTTCACATTATATTTGGGGTGTCACAACGTGTAGAAGCTACTTCCAGAAATCTAGCACAATATATTGGACGTTTGGCACTTGCTTCCACGTTGAGTTGATTCTGGAAATAATTTGTTTGCAGCCCCATTCACTTGGGAAATCGTGGGAGTGAAGGGGAGGGGAGTGCTCTGCCAGCATACAGTTCTTCCCTGCTATTTTCATGGCTGAGTTATTGGGGAATGCCTGTGTGGAAGAGATGGGCAAGTTGCAACATTGTCTACCGAGGACTTTGTCATGCCACACTCACTGAAGTGAAAGACATTGAAGCATGACATGCCAGATCTGAAATCCATTGCATACTATGATTTAAAAGAGAATTTCATGAAAATGCTCTACAGGTGGTACTTAACACCTGCAAAACTGGCCAAAATGTATAAATCTAGGTCAAACATTTGTTGGAGATGTAGGGAGGCAGAAGGCACTATGATCCACATGTGGTGGAACTGCAAAAAAATAATAATCAGGGAATTTTGGGAAACAATATATAATGACCTTAAATAATAATGTTTAAATGTTCTTTTCCTAAGAAGCCTGAAGCCTTCCTGCTAGGCATACTGAGCAATGAAATTCCAGAGAAATAATAGAGAATTTTTATGTAAACAATAGCAGCAACTAGGATTCAAATCGCAAATGGATGGAGACTCCACTCCATCCAAATTAGACTGGCAGAACAGAATGTGAGAATACGCAGAATTAGCAAGACTACCAGCAAGACTCCAAGATGACACTGACCAAATATTTAACAGAGAGTGGGACGTATACAGAGTTTATCTAAAAGAACATTGTAAAAATATAAATTCTCTGACAGGCCTGGATTGACTTTCTGCATGAAATAAGAGAACTTTATAAAATTATTATAACTGAAACAACTTAGGAGAGATAAAGATAAGTGTGTAGTTAATAAATGTAACTTAGGAATCACAATGAGGGGACTGGAAGTCATGTGGAAATTAATCATAATTTTGTTACCTATAACAAGTATCAATTTTGGATTGATTTTTTCCCCTGTTGATTGTTTTGTGTGGTTTTGTTTTTAAAATCAATAAAGCATTTTTTTTAAAAGAAGAAGAAAGACATTGAAGCATGACATGCCAATATATTAGTCAAGAAGCCCGTTCCATAACACAAAAGGTACTGCAGAGTGAAAGGAATGCTAGCAAACAACTATTCCCCATGTCTGAATACACCACTCTAGCAGGAGTGGAAGACTTCAGTTCTGTTGATGGTCACGTTCTGGCAGGAACTGCCTACTGGGAGTGGGCGGAGCCACAGCTGGGAATGGGTGGAGTCAATAGATCCTATGGGCTCCCACCAACCTTCCTAGGCCTCCTCTTGAGGGTCACTCCAAACAAAGAAGCGCCTACCAGTTTAGTTCACATTTTTTAATAACATGGCACAGATTTACATTACACAAGTCTTCGCTCATGAGGGAACATGCTGTGGATTGAATGTCGCTTCAGGGTTTTTTGTATTTTTTGTTTCCTTTTCACATAGGATCTAGAAAGGACTTTATTACATACAGGAGAAACAGCAAAAAGATTTGTATATAACAATTTCTTTACAATACTGAAAGCTATCACTACAGTGCCAGTGTACATCCCCCCCGCCCCAGGATTTTCTTACGTCTTTTTTTTTTTGTCCGTTTTGACTTGTTCTTTATAAAACACTGCACAACATCTGGAGTTCACAAAATCTGAAGTTTACAACTAAAACTTTTTTAGTTGACTACTAAAATAGAATTCTGATCATTAGAAACAGCTGTCTGTAATTAGACTTCTCTTTTTCTTTTTTGTCAAACAGGAAAACAACTTGAGATACCACTTTAATACACTAGAAGACCAATGGAACTATTTTTTTTTATTCCATACATATATTTTTTTTTACAGTCCAGTAGTAGACAAGATATTGTAAGCTTCCTGATAAAGTCATATTCTCTCCAAATTATTTCGAAACACAACATAAAAAATAAAACTTATGAAAACAGAGGTTTTCAAAAAGGCTAAAACAATTTCCATTCTTTAAAATTAATATATATTTATCTTTTATCTTGTGAATCCATTGCCACTGTGGTTAGAACATGCTGAGTTAATAGCAGAAATTACAACCAAAAATAAAAAAATAAAAAAATAAAATGAATAAACTAATCCAATAATTGATTGTGCAAGAAAGAAGTATCAACATACAGTGCAATTGTTTCTGAAAAGCCAGTGCAATCCATACAGGCCTACTCAGAAGTGAGTCCCATTGAATTCAACGGGGTGGACTCCCAGGTAAGCATATATACCATTGCAGCCTGAATGTCTTGTTTAATGAAGCAGATTTCTGCTGACCAGGGGAAATGGGAAGAGAGGAAATATGCATCCAACCCAAAACAAGAGGCATGAATGGCTGCCCCCCCCTCAGTCCCCACAACACCAATGAAATCCAGAATAACCAGACATTTCCAAGAAGAGCTGCCTTAAAAAATATACTGTGCATATCCCTAGAAGTGCCAGGTTCATAACACTCTGAATTTAGAAATAAATTGGATCAATGTTACTGTGGTGCCTATTTATGGCCTGCCACTCTGCAGAATAAGCCCATGAGCTTCCAGAAGTAACAATATATAACAAAAGGAAACAAGAACACATTAGTTCCATTGTTTATTTTCTTTACAGCCTGTTCCTGGGACACTGTTAAAACCAGGGCCTTTTTGGGGGGGGAGGGGGGCTCACAGGAACTCAGTTCCGGCACCTCTCAAGTGGGTGCCATTGCCATTCTAAGAGAACGAGAGAACGAGGGAGGTGTTCATGGTGAGTTACAGCACCTCTTTTTCTAGAAAAATAGCACTGGTTAAAACCATCACATTTTGGGGAGCAAGGTCCAATGTGGGTGTGCTTTGTAATCACTATAGTCTAGGTGCAGCTAATTTCGGAAAATGGATGGAGTCACCAGGACAAGGCCCGATATCTTGGGGCATCTGAGACATCTCTTTCCTATTCCCTCCATCTCAACGCTCCTTCAAGTTCAACTGGTGGTGGTTAAGAAGTACACCCCCTCCCTTTTTCCAGCAACTGATGAGTTGCTTGGCAATTTAGCACCTTTGGGAAATGGCTTCGTCCATCTGGGAGAGGCAGTGGCAGGCAGGGAAGAGCAGGAGGTGATTAGAAACCAGCCAGTGGGATATACAGGTAGTGACTGCTCAGCACCACTCTATGAAGTCAAATGCCTCATTTGCTGAATGGAGTTATGTTAGCCCCAGAGTTCTGGCAACCCTATAGTTGGACCAGAAATTTGAAGGTGACATCAGGGACTGGAGGAGTTGCCCACTGGCCTCAATTAAGAGATCACTGCACATATAGCTGAGCCATGATGTAGCACCCTTACACAAGCAGGCACCATCATTTTTGAGACTTCCCTGGCAAGATACGGGGCTTTAGCAAGAGAGAGAAAACGTAAAACCATGGACAGAAATTTGGTTTTGGCTCTTGGAGACACGAGTTCAGGCCTGGCCTGGCTAAGGATTCATTAAGTTGCTTTGAGCAAGTCCTTGCCTCAGACTTAAATTCCTGATTTGCAAAATGTGAATCCTAGTAACCCCGGTAGGGCTACAACAAGTTGGACGGACATGATCAAATACTGTACAACACTTTGCAACTGAAAAGCACAAGACAAAAGTGGTAATAAGCAGCAGCAGCAGCTGATACTAAAGTTCTGTTTGCTGAAGTTTGGATGGCTTACTTTTTTCATCAAAAAAGGTGGCAAGCAGGTGAGAAAAGTATGTTCAGGGAAAGTATGACTTCTAAGTGGGTGGTTGAGTTTGTTGACAAGGCTCCTTTGAGTTTAAAAGAGGCTTTTGTGAAAAGCCCTAGAATTCATTGCATAGCTGAAGGGATTTAGCTGTCATATAACAAGAGAAATGCTGCAGGCAACTCAGCAGTGGCCTTGCACGCCATTAAAAGTCTGCAAAGAGCACAGTTTAAGAAGTATTAATGTATTATGTTACTTAGCTTTCTTTCTATTTACATATTTACAAAGTAAAGCTTTCATCTTACCCATTTTGCATAAATGACCCATTAACCCATGAAGTAATATGGGGGGGGGCCGGGGGGGAGGAGGAAACATCTTGCAGGGAAAAGAAAGATCTACAGTTTTCATCATTTTAGCATGGGTGGAGGGGGAGAAAAAAGAGGGAGCACTTTGCTTTTTTTAGAGCCAAGATACTGACTTGCAGCATCTTACTCCTGCTGGGGGGGTGGGGTGGGGGTTCAAAACAATAGAAAAGAATTAGGGGGGCATAAAGAAAATGCATCAACTTTTTTGTCTAAAGTTTCTGAAAACATATAATATACAACCCAACATAATATCATCGTCATTATTATTTTTTAAAAAACCAACAAATATATTTGCACAATTGAGTCTATACATTTTTATACAGTTGGGTCATAACCAATGTCTAAATTTGTTGAGTAAGAAGATCTGCACTGACATTCCATTTAACAAAATGTCCTCTCCTGGTCTGATTCTGTTTGCCTTATCGTGCTTCTATGTCCTTGAGTGTGTGTGAGGGTGGTCTGTCCCGCATTTCTGACGACAAAGGGGTAGTCCTGCGTGGGGAGCTAGGTCTAGGTCCCAGAGTCGAAATGAGAGGGGGAGGGGCACTTAGAGCCGCCGTCGGGGGGCTTTTATTGAGGATCCCATTCTGAAGTCCTGAGGAGGGGCTGACCCTGGGATAGTGCATGCTTGGAAGTCCTGGGGTGATTAAGCTAGGGTGAGGCAAATGGCCGTCCAGAGCTGCAGGGTGAACAGAGTGAAGCCGTACGTGCTCATAGTCCTCTCTGAGCATGTGCAACCTCTCCCTCTCATCCAGGTGGGCCCCCCTTTCATGCTCACGGCGAGGGTCGACTGAAAGTGGGTGGTGATGGTGACTGTAGTCATGTGGCTCTCTGTCCCTGAACGACCTCTCTGCATCATATAACCTTGGTGCAGAAAGACGGTGCAATGGGTCATTCCTCAGGAGAAACTCTCTGCCCAAAGGGTCTCTCCGGTGGATATCCAAGTCTCGGTAGGGATCTCTCAACGCATCCCTCATTGGGTCCCAATGGAAGGAAGGGTAAGGGAATCGTTCGCTGCCTGGAATTGGGCTGATCCCCATAAAAGGTGTCATCATGCGAGTCCTGTCTAGACCGCTGATATTGTTCATGGGATGGATGCCGGTGACACCCACAGACATGGGCATTGACACCAAAGGGCCTGGATGAACATTGGAGGTGGGCATTGGTGGTGGTGGTGGTGGTTCAGACGGCCTGTGTGTCTGTGGAGCTTCAGGTGGGATGTCATGATCCTCCTTCCTTTCCTCCTTCACTTTAACTTCGCTGGATTTCTTCAGACTCTCATACGCAGGCTCACTCTTTTTCTCGGTATCTCGGCTAGAGGTGCTGTTAGGTCTGGTGTTCTCCACAACAGCAGGCCTGGTATAGGGTGACGGTACCCGAGATGATTGCTTAGACTCTTCCAGTGGTCTGCTCTCATGGGTTAGACCTTCTTTGTCTGAAATATAGTTGTCCTTTGCCTTGTGCTCATCAACGTTAACATCTTTCCGAGGTTCGGACTGATCCCTCTCGCGCTCTTTGGGTTTCTCTTTTTCCCGTATCTCTGGGTTCAGGTGGCTCCTTATCTGCTCAGCTGAGCTACGGCCATGTCCAAGGGAGCTCACAGAATGGACAGGTGCAGGAGAAGGATGGCTGGAGTGTCTTTTCTCTATACTCTCCCTAGATGAAGGAAAACACAACAGTTATCTGTTGCAGGACACTACAGAGAGTAGAGGTCTAAACCCAAAGCTTGCA
The DNA here is from genome assembly GCF_964188315.1 of Podarcis muralis. Lineage (NCBI taxonomy): Eukaryota > Metazoa > Chordata > Lepidosauria > Squamata > Lacertidae > Podarcis > Podarcis muralis. The sequence goes on along the minus strand of NC_135669.1, from coordinate 35,329,608 downwards.
ACTCATTGCTCAATAGCATACACCAGGTGTGGAGAACCCTTGGCCCTCCAGGTATTGCTGAACCACAACTTCCATCATCCATGGCCATCGGCCATGCTTGCAAGGGCTGATGGGAGCTGTAGTTCAGCAACATCTGAAGGATCAATTGTCATCACACCTACCATACACTGAAGTTCCTTTGATTTCAGTAGAGTTGACAACTCAGAAGTCCAAATGAGTTACAGTGAGTTAGGATGGCAACACACACTTTGTTGTGTCCTAGGACGACAACAATATTTTCTATAAGAAGAGTCCTACTGTGTAAGATAAAATTTCTATCTAGTCCAGGATCCTGTTTTCAAAAGTATCCAGCCAGATACTTTCTCACAAGTTCAACTGGCAGGTGTCAACCATCTGACATGTCTCCCAGTAACTAGTTTTCAGTGGGACGCTAACTGTGAACATAGAAAGCTACCTTTCAACTGAGTCATATGGTGGGTCCATTTAGCCCAGAATTGTCTACACAGTGACTGCAAAAAGCTCTCCAGACTGAACGTGGGACCTTCTGCATGCAAAGCAGATGCTCTACAAATGAGTTGTGGTCCATATCTATCTATCATCTATCTATCATCTATCATCTCCTACCTCTTCCCACCACCCCAGGAGATAATAGATAAAAGTAATTAAACTATAATGGAATTAAAACAATGCCAAAACAAATCTATTAAAAAGCAGATAGTATAATTTAAAAGGGCAGTTGGTTCCCTAAAGCCTTCACCTACTGCAAGCAGGAGCTACCTCTAGTAAGCCTAGCAGCAGCCACTGAGAAGGCCCTCTTCTGCATCCCTATCAAACATGCCCATGAGAGGTGATCATGAGAGAATGGCAGTATCACCACCTGGGCTGGTTATAAGTAGATGGGCAGGCAGGCTGGAGCTGGCTCAGAGCAGAATGAGCTTGTTGGAACAGTGCCCTATTTGCCCTCTTGGACCAGCCTCCACTGCCAATTAAGGGGGCCAATACTATGGCTGCAGTTCCGTTCTATGTCTGAAGAGGGCTCTGCAGCCAGTCAGCATGGCCGATGATTAAGGAACTTCTGGGAAGACCTGGTAGTTGCATAAGTAGGAATGACAAGCCTCTTGGCTCCTTGCCCCGGCGTTGCGCTCAACGATGCTCAGAAAAGTGTTCTTTCATACCTGTCTTTGTCATCTTTACTAAGAGAAGAGTCTCCTTTATCTACATCTCTATCTCGCTCATGAGCTGCAGCAGACGAACTGCGTTCCAGCTCACCTGGCTTGAGCCAGGGCGGAGGGGTCGGGAACGAAGGAGGAGTTCGGTGCAGGCGGTTCCAGGGCTCGTGTGGGTTGCTAAAGCTCTGCATACTGGGGCAATCCTTGTGGCCGAACATAGTGTTGGGCGCTGAAATGGTGAAGGGGGGAAAGAAAAAAAGAAGCAATATGCTCAGTCGATGGTACTTACCAATCAAACCCAACCTCTTTTTTAAATTTTTACAGCACTCAGAGTTTAAAATGAATACATATACTGGGGAGCTGGAAAAAGGAAAGGAGATTAACAGATAAGCATTAGCATTGGGTAATCCTCACATTTGGAAGGCAACTTGCCATTCAATCTTATTTGTGCATTATGCATCTGTGAAAGAGACTGCCTTTTTGAGGGTGGCACATCAGCTTTGGAATACCCTAACCCGAAAGGAGGTAAGATGGGTATTGTCCCTATATCCATTCTGGATGCCTTATTTGCCCAGTATTTGAAATGATACTCCATCATTTTGGCTGGTTGGGTCATTTCGGTCTTCAGATTTCATATTGGGTTGTACCTAATCAAGTTCTACTCAGACCCACAGGACTTAATGGACTTGAAGCTAGTCATGTCCATTAATTCCACTGGGACTGGACAAGTGAATACCAGCAATTTTTGCTTTTCTTGGAATTCTCTGACATCCTTACTTACTAGTGACACAAACACTGGAAACCAAAGATGGCCTCCGATAATTTGGTACAGTTGGAATATTTGGGGTGTATTCAGAATCACAGAATTGTAGAGTTGGAAGGGACCATGACAATCATATAGTCCAACCTCCTGCAGTGCAGGAATCTTTCATCCAACATGGGGCTTGAACCCATGGCCCTGAGTTTAAGAGTCTCATGCTCTACCATCTGAGCTATCTCAACTAACTTCTGTTCCCCTGAAATGAATGGAGCTAGGTTAGTCGTTAATTTCAATGGTTCTGCTCTTTGCATGACTTGCAGTGGATACAGCCAAGTCAACTAAGCTTCATTCAGAGTAGATCCAAGTTTGCAATACCCAATATTTTCAATGGGTCTACTCTGAGTTGGATTAACATTGGCTAGAAACCCGCTTAGTTTTCAACCACTTATACTGTGGCTTTTCTGTTCACAGCGAGCAGCTGACACAACTAGAGAAAACCAAAGGAATAGATACATTAAGAAATAAGCAAGCACAATGGTCATTCATCACAAAAACCTCTGCAGTGGCAGAAAAAAGGACACAGACACAGTAATACAAGGCAAAGGCCCATCAGGACAAAAAACAAACAAACAAACAAACAAACAAACAAACAAACAAACAAACAAACCAAGAAGAAGACAGTGGAAAACTAGGAACAAGATTGGACCAGCCATGGCTTCCCCCAAGGAAAACTGAGAATTGCAATCTATTACGGGTGCTGATAGTTGTTAGGAGACCTCTGTTCCCTTCATAGAGCTACAATTTCCAGAATGGTTGAAAATCAATCCCTTTTCCTAGGGAACTCTGGAAAATACAACTCTGTGGGGGGAATAGGAGTCTCCTAACAAGTCTCAGCATGCTTAACAGACTAAAGTTCCCATGATTTTTTCTGTGGGGGGAAACTATGGTTGATTCAAGTGCTATGATACTGCTTGAAATGTATAGTGCAGATGGGGCCTTGTATAAACCCAAATCCAGAGTCTCTTCAGAGTCGAAAATGAGCCAATTTAACCCCTGTTCCATGATTTTGGGTTCTCTCAGCTAGCTGTTTCTTTTGCCACAATGTATCCAAGACCAATGTAGTCAACCACTTACTAGAATTTGTTTTCCAACTCAAGGGAGTAGGCCCTGTTGATGGCCTACACTGGAAAGAACCCTCCAGTCTCCATCTCATAATTTTCAGAAACATGAAAGCCCATTTTTCAAAAGTTGTGGATTTCTCTGTTGGTTAGCATGATTTGCAAGCAAATCCCATTGTATAAAAGCCCTTTTAAATATGACCACTTTTTACTTTAGTAGCTTGCGGACGTACCAGAACTTTCCACAATTTACAAAACATTCATAAAAGCAGGAGTGCTATATATGCTATATTACTTGAACCTTTATAGTTTGGGGACCGGGGATGTAGGTGAAATTTGACTGGATCAGGCCTGAAAACAAGATATAGCAGCTCACCAGAAATAATGCAAGAGCATCCAAAGTCCACAAATTCTTCTCCAGAATGGGATTGCCCCTTCTTTGAAAAAAATCACCCTTTGGTATACTAGGGTTGGCATGCAAAACTGAGTGAGGTGTATATCCTAGATCAGAATAGCTTGGCCTCAGTTGTTTTCCTGGGCTACTCCAACACACTCTACTTGGGGCTGTGAGTCTACTCTGAGTAGGCCTTGGTTGGACTCAACTGTGCATTTCAGTGTCTGAAAAGAGCCTACCTTGGGTAACGTCTCTTCTGAAAATTCTCTTTATGGTGAGTTGTCTTTAAATAAATAAACCCAGCCTACCCCTGTTAACATTTAGTACAACTTACCATGTCAATTGGGGACCACTGCTTGCCAACACTATTGATGAAGGGATTTCATAGTGTGCTGGCTCCCCCAATGCACATGGTGAGTTCTTTTACATTTTATGACTCTCATGTGTATATCCAGTTTCAGTTATTATTATTTTTATATCAGCAATACGACTTGGAGTTTCACTACTTCAGACTGCAGGCAAGGCATCACGTCAATGAATGCTCCTTGCATACAGAGGGCTAGTATATCAAGTGAAAGGACAACATGCTGGTTTCCTATGTGCAGCAGACTTCTTGTGTATGTGTAGAGGAGCATGCATGCATGTTGAGCCCTCCACATATAGACTGAAGTGCTGCAGGAGTGAGGAACCTGTGTCCCTCTATAACTTCTTGGACTCTCAACTCCTAGCAGCTCACCCAGCATGGTCAAGTGGGTGGTCAAGGATGTTGGGAGTCCAGCGCTGCCTGCAGGGCCATTAAGATCCTCATACCTTTCCTAGACTCAGGTTCTCCATACCTATGAGAACTAGGCCAAGGAAGAGGGTTTCAGGAGGCCCAAGGGTTTTGAGAAACAGAGGCAGTCCTCTCTTTTTGGGGGGACACCAATTAGCCATGGTTTAGCATCCTTGATGATAATGCAAACCAAACACAGCCACAGCTGGGAGAATTTACTCACTAACGGCAGGGTTCCCGAGTCCCCCGAAGGCATTGCCGCTCACGGCTGCAAGGCTGGTGAACGTCGTGGGCCGATTAAATGTCTCTGAAACCAAATGGAAAGAGACTAATGGGAAGGGCGTTACCTATGATGGAGCATTTGTGGCTAGATGTGTGTTACAAAGAAAACACGATGATCTATCCCAGGCTTCCTCAACCTCGGCCCTCCAGATGTTTTGATACTACAGTTCCCATCATCCCTGACCACTGGTCCTGCTAGCTAGGGATCATGGGAGTTGTAGGCCAAAAACATCTGGAAGGCCAAGGTTGAGGAAGCCTGATCTATCCAATGCTAGCTCGATTCAAGAATAGACCCATTGACATTGATGGACATGGTTAATATAGGTCAATGGGTCTATTCCAAGTAAAATTTAGGTGGATACAGCATTCTTCCCAGGGTCACCCATGGATAATTTGGGTAGGTGATTCCTTTAGGGTGGAAGCCCTATTTTCATCCCAGTGTCCTGTCTCATAACCCCCAATATAAGAAAGAAGTGGCCTCTCCCCAGTTCCACCCAATATTGTCTCATAATGCTTATATCCCTTGAGTTCAACTCTGCTTGTTTCCCAGGAGGAACAGCAGATTTTGAAATGTCAAAAGTGGAATATGTGTGTGCACTCTCACTAAATAGCAAAGGCTTCGTTCACACATAACAATAAGCTACAGTCAGGAACAAACCCTGGGCAGTTTCCAGTGCACTCATTCCATTAGCACAAGGATTTACTCTTGCACAACAGAACCTTCTCCCCTCTCTGCCTCCACATATATGCTCCCAAAAATCTCTTTCAGCCCTTATTACAGAGCAGGGGGAGGAAGGGGGGAATTCCAGGGATCGTTTAAACCAGGCAAAGGTTCTCCTATTGATTCTACCAGCAAAACTCATGATTTTTTTCTTTCCCAAAGAGGGGCAATTGTAGTCCTACAGCAGCTGCTTGGAACCTTTGGCCTTTCAGATATATATAATCCTCACACCTGCCTCTTTTCCCCTGCTGGGTATTTTTTCCTCTTTTGGCTCTTTTTAAAAAAGTGTATTTTGTTTCACTCCCTTCTTTAAGGTGCTGCCCAAATGTCTGCGAATTGAAGAACGACATGGAAATAATATAAATATAATAGCACTCCTGAATATGTGAATGTCGCGAGATGCCCCGGCCCCCATGAAGTGTATCTGCAGGGCTGATATGAAGCAGAATTTCCAGGACTAGGATTGCAGAGAAATAGCTGGACACTCAGACAAATTTCCTAATTATCAGAGCTATTTGATGAGAACTGATGGCCTCTGGAGATGGTGTGATCGCCTTCACTGTCGGCATTTAAATGGGGGGGGGGGTGTCGGACTGATAAACCACTTTGGGAGTTGTAGCTCTGTGAAGGGAATAGGGGTCTCCTAACAACTCTCAGCACCCTTAAACTACAGCTCCTGGGGTTCTTTGGGGGGAAGGCATGCCTGTTTAAAGTGGTATGATGCAGCTTTAAATATACAGTGGTACCTCGGGTTAATAACTTAATTCGTTCTGGAGGTCCGTTCTTAACCTGAAGCACCAATTTAGCTAATGGGGTTTCCTGCCACAGTCGTGCCACCGCCGCTTGATTTCTGTTCTCATCCTGAAGCAAAGTTCTCAACCTGAGGTACTATTTCTGGGTTAGCGGACTCTGCAACCTGAAGCGTCTGTAACTTGAGGCATCTGTAACCCGAGGTACCACTGTATAGTGCAGATGGAGTCTTAGAGGGAGCCCATGTTGTGGCATCCTGATGCACTCTGGCTCCCTTCGGTCCCAGTCAGCATAGCTAATGTACAGCAACATCCGGAGGGCATCGTGTTGGCTCCTTCTGCACTAAATCATGTAAAAAAATGCTCTCAAGGGTGATGGGCCCATCGCCACAGTTGCTTGGCAGCTTATTACAAGTTGGTAATGCCTACTTACCTAAATGAGCAGCAGGGTTGAGGAAGTTGCTGTGATGGGGGTGAGGGCCAAAAGGGGGTGCGGCTGGGTGGGCAGCACCTATCAGGACAAATTCAAAAGCAAAAAGAAAACAACACTTGAATAGCAGGTTCAGAGAAGATACACAGTGCCAAAGTATCACAATGCTGCAAGCAGGTCCTGTCTTCTAGAACTGAGGGGTATACTGTATATCGAGACCTCCCCTTGTAGCTCAGTTTGATGAAAAATTGCTGACGAACGTGTTTATTTTCACTGGACGCTATACACGGGTGTTTCTGGCAAAACTAGGATTGCATTCCAAATCTGGGTCACCCAGATGCTGTGTTGGTCTTGTCACCTGATCCCATGCAGATGAATCATTAGGACACTTCCAGCATGTCTCTCTACAGGAGGCTTTTGAGAGACTCCTTTGCTGGAAGTATTTAAGCAGAGGCTAGACTGCCCTCTTCCAGGGATGCTGCAGTCGCATTGCACATTGTAGATCCTGGGACAACCAGCTTTAAAGCCATGATCGTGCACGGTTCTGAAATTGCATGGGGAATCTGCACAAGTTTGGAAGGCTCCTTGCGGCAGACATTCAGCTCCCCACACGTAGAGGGTGGTGAGGCTCCGCAGAAAGGGTGTGACTAAGGGTGTGGGCCCACTCTCACCCACACTTGATTCAAATTGGAAGTGGAGGGGAGCAGTGATGCAGTGATTCATTGGAAAGATTTGCCTGTCCAGAGCTATCCAGGGTCCTGAAATTCCAGCCTGACCCTTCCTGACTAAGACAGCTTCAGGCATCCCCAGGGACTCATAGTCAGGACAGATTATTCCTATGCATGTTTTCAGTTTTCCTTCAGAATTGCTCTGAGAAGGCTGGCCACATTACTTACTTGCCTCTTCCACTTTTTATTTCGTCACACAGCACATATGGAGTCTGCTCCCGAAGGAGGCAGTGACAACTACCAACTTGGATGGCTTTAAAATAGGATTAGACAAATTCGTGGAGGACAAGACTAACAAAGGCGACTAGCATATGTTCTGCCTCCACTGTTAGAGGCAGCAATGCTTCTGAATACCAGTTGCTGGAAACTGCATGAGGGCCGAGGGCTCTTGTGACTGGGTCCTGCTTGTCCTCATAGGCATTGGCTTGGCCACCACAAGATGCAGAACTAGGTGGGTCTTTGGCCTGATCCAGCAGGCTTGAGGGATGCGGGTGGCGCTGTGGGTAAAAGCCTCAGCGCCTAGGGCTTGCCGATCGAAAGGTCGGCGGTTTGAATCCCCGCGGTGGGGTGCGCTCCCGTTGCTCGGTCCCAGCGCCTGCCAACCTAGCAGTTCGAAAGCACCTCCGGGTGCAAGTAGATAAATAGGGACCGCTTACTGGCGGGAAGCTAAACGGCGTTTCCGTGTGCGGCTCTGGCTCGCCAGATGCGGCTTTGTCATGCTGGCCATGTGACCCGGAAGTGTCTCCGGACAGCACTGGCCCCCGGCCTCTTGAGTGAGATGGGCGCACAACCCCAGAGTCTGTCAAGACTGGCCCGTATGGGCAGGGGTACCTTTACCTTTACCTTTACCTTAGCAGGCTTGTACTATGCTCTTCAATAATGGATCATTGATATGCATACTCACTGGCTGCAGAGAAGAGAGTGGAGGGCCGAGCTAAGTCATGGGGATGGTGGATGGCCCCAAAGAGACTAGGACCTGGTGGCCGACTCAGAAATTCAGGTTTCAGGCCAAAATCCAGTTTATGGGGATCTGATTGCATCTGTTTCTGTAATAGGAAAAGCAAACCCGGAAACAATCGTGAACAAGACATTGGCCCAGCCCAGTGGAATGTTCTGCCAACAGAGATTAAGCAGATAGCGTTGGTTTTAGTCTTGAAACATCTGCTGAAAACTTTTCTATGCCACCAAGTTTATGCGTGGAATTAAGAAAATATCTATGGGTAAGAGTTGATATTTGATTTAAATTTTTTACATGGCTTTTATTGTATGTATGTTTGCTGTAAACTGCTTAGATTATTTTTTTTAATAGTAGCATACAAATATTTTTATAAATAAATCAGTAACGAGCAAAATACAGGGGAACATAATGAGCTACCTTAGACTAGGTCAGACTACCTAGCTCTGCTCTAACTAGCAGTGGCTGTTGGGAAGCAAAGGGTCTTCTCCATCATCTGCTATGTGATCTTTCTAAGCTGAGATGCCAAGGACTGAACATTGTACCTTCTCTATACAAAACACAAGTTCTGGCTGTGTAGCTTTGGCCCCTCCCCCTAAACATGCTCCTTTGTATTCCCTTAGGAAGGTTCCACTTGCCCAAAGGGACTCACCTTCACTTTCTGTTGATGATGGTATATTTGCCAAGCAATATGGACATGCATAGCGCACCACTTTCCTGGTTTCTGTAAAAGAAGCAAAAACACAAGAGGCTATGAAAATGACACCACTTAGCCATAACAGTAAGATCTGAGACTCTTCTCATTTAACAGCCATTACTTTTTACATTAAATGCCCTGCCTTTCTTCCATTATGAATCTTAAAATGGTAAAAATCTCGTGGTTGTAAAATCTCTCATGGTTGTAAACTCTCTCATCGCACTCTCATGGTTGTCATCCAATCCAAGCCCTGGCCAGACCATGACCTGCTTTGCTTCAGTTGCGCTATGTCAAGCACCTTCAAAGCCATGCACTAAGAAAATAATGAAACAGACTGAGCTGGTGAAGGAGACAATTCAGACATTAGAAGTGAGCATAGAGTGGTACTCTGCAAACCAGGAATGAGAAATCTGTAGCCTCCAGCTGTTGTAGGATTCCAGCTCTCATTAGGTCCAGCTAGCAATGGTCAATGATGATGAGGATCAAAGTTCAACCACATCTGAAGTGCCCCTGGTCTACAGTAGATCCCTGTTGTAAAGCTCTTACTGATTTACTGGTAAGTGGGAAAGTGGAATCTGGCTACTTAGTGAGGTTAATTATATTATGCCCCTACACGACACAGTAAAAATTCACTTTCCCATGTGTCCGAATGCTGCATACGATTGGTGCTTCTATGGCTGCATTCATCTCATGTTTGCTTTATAAGAGGGAACCCTATCCTAAACGGCATCCCACATACACTCAAGTCGAAGTCCCAGTGAGATGACTTTACTGTATCAATGTGGCAAACGTTGTTTGAATGCACACATCACACTCCAAGTCTTCAGTAGTTAAACATTTTGTTGTGGGGAGGCAATAAGCACACTTTTATAGGGACTTGGCAAAAATGTGAATTTTGTGAATGGGGTGCATCTGCACATTTCTGCCTTTTCCAGAAAGGTGACACATTCATGTTCCATATCCTGACATTGCAATTCTACTCAGTGTACCCTTGAGAAAGGCAAGCTCAAGTTCTCATAATCTTAGCTATGAGCCTTGGAAGACCAGCTCCCTGTCTTGCAGGCCTTTTCCCACCTGGGAGGGCAGGTTCCTGACTGACTCCATCTACAAAAGCTGAGGCTGCTGAACAGACCCTTGGGTTGGGGTATTGTTCAAAGGGGGTTGTTGCTGATATTGATATTATTTTTTTGTATCATTAATCTTTAGATCTTATTGTGATTTTTGTGGAAATGGTTCAATTTGATTGTGTATTTTTGGATGCTTTATTTATTATTTATGACCACATTTGTTATGTTGTAACTATGCATTTTTTTCATGTTGTAGGCCACCTTGAGCATGGTTTTAACAATGGAAAGGTGGAGTACAAATAAAATTACGTATGCATGTATGTATGTATGTATGTATGTATGTATGTCATCAGTTCTTTCCAACTGGATATACAACCTTCAAAATGGCCTAATAATCAAGCAGCTCTCTTTATTCCAAGTTTCACTCTCATCTTCCACATGCAACCTCTGTCCTTATGAGGCTAAGCTGGACGTAATACGAGTCCTACCAGATTTGACCAAAAGCCTATCTAGCCCTACATATTGCTTTTCACAGTGGCCAACGGGATGCCTCTTGGAAGCCAAAAAGCAAGATATGAAGGCAATAGTCACCCCCCCCCAGCACCTAGGGCAGGGTTTTGGACTACAACTCCCATCACCCCTAGCTAGCAGGACCAGTGGTCAGGAATGATGGGAAAGACAGACAGACAGAGGTCAACCAAGACTTAGTGGCCTTCTTACCCTCAGCATAGGTCTGAAGGGATCTGTCAACTGCAAAGAGAAAGAAAGAGGGAAAGTCAATAAAGGAAACCTTGCCACTCAAACAGTTGCTCATCTAATTTGCATTGCTTCACTTGGGAGAGTGGAAATTAAAATATTAGCATTTTCATTTCATTTGTAGTCTCTTTCAAAGTCTTAGCAGGCATGTTGCTTCATCTTGACCAGGTGTGGGGAGGTTTTTTACTCTCCAGATGTTGCAGAATTGCTGCTCCCATCATCCCTGGCCATTGAGGTTGATGGGAGTTGTAGTTCTGCAACATCTGGAGGGCTGCAGGTCCCCCATACCTGATCTTAAGGGTAAATTACTCCCACATTCACTCCTTTCCATCTCTGCGCCAACAAAATCTGGAAGGACACAGATTCCCCCGCTCTGCTCTGCAGGATTTATGCTTCCAAATGTTGACAACCTACCAAACATGGCCCCCAAGAGGCATTCTGACCTGGAGTTTGCCTGCTAATTCACTCAATTTAGCACTGTAAAATAGGAAACAATGCAGTAATTTTTTTAAGCGACCTTTTGATGAACCTTTTGAAGATATAGAGGAGGGCAGTATTTTGGAAGAGGCTTACTTTTCCACACACAATTGCTAACAGAAAAAAATTCAGTAACTATTACAACAGGAGGAGCAAACCCCCCTCCCCCGTTTTGTTGGACCATAACTTCCATCATTCCTGAACATTATGAGGGGTCTGATAGGAGTTCGAGTGAACCACAATTTTGTTGGACCTCAACTTCCAACATCTTTGACCATTATAGGAGACTTCACTCAGCAACACCTGGAGGACTCCACTGTGGTTAATGCTGGACTGCACATACCCCTCCTCTTTTAAAACCAGCTCCGAGTCACCCAATTATAAAAAGGCAAGTCAAATGATACAGACTGGTATAGACTGGTTGCTCTGTGGTGCAGATTTTCACACTGGAACAAATGTGGATAAAAAGGATTCATACAAAAATACTTTTTGACTCCCTTCCCACCCCCTCAAATCCATTCAAACCCATGCTGAATGGGAGGGCTCCTCTTGGGTCACAAGAAGAGGCCTTTTCTAACCCTGCTACCTGAAAACAGCATTTAATTAGAGGCGTCAAGGAGTCTTCCCAAAACCATACATGGTCAGGTGCTCCACATCGTAGATGGCTAACATCATCATCCTGACCCTGACTTGAAGACATCTGGAGGACAAAAAGTGTCATCTGTGGAAGTGCTGAATCTAAACCCAGGCCTCAACACTGAACCTGAGCTGAAGTGTGTCAACCTTGACCCTCTCCCTAAAGCAGAAACCCCCGGATGCAGAAACCCATAAGACAGTCTCCCAAGAGCATTATGCTGTTCAAAGCCTGCAAACCTTTGAAAGAAATGCAAAAGGTTGAGAAGTAAGAGCCTCTAGGTCAGAAGTCTACACCTTTAAGCCTTTCTGCTATTCTCAATGTGGGTGGAGTCTTGGAGGTGAAGACTGGTCCAAGAGCAATGAAACACCTTGGCTTAGCTCTAGATGTAATCACAACACCCAATCTGCTTGGAACTATCTGTGGTCCTGATACTATAGTCTTATGCTCTCTGGCACCCTCAGGTTATCTGTCACACCCTGTGCACTCCCACTCACAGCCAGTCCACTTAAGGACCATGAAAGTTAGACCCTGTGCTTTATGTTTTCCAAATTCCACACTTTCTCAATTTAAGCTCAGATCAAATAGCAATAAGGGACACGGGTGGCGCTGTGGGTTAAACCACAGAGCCTAGGATCAGGAGGTCGGCAGTTCGAATCCCCGCGACAGGGTGAGCTCCCGTTGCTCGGTCCCTGCTCCTGCCAACCTAGCAGTTTGAAAGCATGTCAAAGTGCAAGTAGATAAATAGGTACCACTCTGGCGGGAAGGTGAACAGCGTTTCCGTGCATTGCTCTGGTTCGCCAGAAGTGGCTTAGTCATGCTGGCCACATGACCCGGAAGCTGTACGCCGGCTCCCTCGGCCAATAAAGCGAGAGGAGCGCTGCAACCCCAGAGTCGGCCACGACTGGACCTAATGGTCAGGGGTCCCTTTACCTTACAAATAGCAATAAAAGGTGGAGTTAAGATAACCACCTCAACTTCATTCATCATTCAATGGTTGAATGGTTTGGAGGGGCTGTAACATTTTAGAACTTACCCTGGGATCTTTCTGCAGTAGGGTGTGTGGAACAGCTCCAGGTCTCGCTGCAACATCAATAGGATTCGAAGTCTACAAATGTCACATACACAGAAACAACGGCAGTGTAAATTTATGTGCAAACTTTTAAACTTTTAGAAGACCTCAAAAGAATTAGTTACGCAGTAAGTGAGGGTCTCCATAAAAAAAGAAAGGAACTGAAGATTATTTATCCATCTATTCATTTAGTTACAGTAGAGATGGAAACCTGCTGCCCTCCAGATTATAGGGACTACAACTCCCATCAGTCTCTGCCAGTATGGACAATGGTCAGGAATGATGGGAGTTGGAGTCCTGAAATATCTGGAGGGTCAAGGTTCCAAACCTTTGGACTACAGTTTCACATACTCTGAAATGTCATTTCCAGAGTGCCTTGCCTTGGTGCACACAGAATCATAATTTATGTGCTAGGTTAAAGACCTCTTAAAATGAGTCATAGATCTGTTTAGCTTTAGAAAATGAGATCTTGGCTCTCTAAGTTTCACCATGTTTTCCTGTTATATTTGTGAGTATTCAAATCTGTTCTTTTTGTGTGTTACAAGATGTCATTGAACAGCCTAAACTGGTGAAACACCCATATCTCTCTCACTATTGCACAAAGCAAGCTAATAAGGTGCACACATGTCTTCTATCAGTTTCTTCTTTTCTAACCTGACAAACTATGTTGTGTTCACAGGTTTTCAATTCTCAGGTGTTGCTTCTGCAATGGGCTCACAGTTGTTGTTGGAGACAAGCCTGCTCCCTCTGTTGAGGTGATAATGCATGCTGCAGAGTACCCACTTCAACACACACACACACCTCAACACTATTCACACTGTGCCTTGCTTATTTATTTTCTAGGTCTGAAAGTAAATATACCCTTGAACCACTAGGAGTCCCCTGGAAGTACTCTGAGTGTAGCTTCTGACAGCATCTCCTGGACCACAACTTCCAGCATTACCTAACACAGTACCTCCCATGCTAGGGTTTTTTGGCCAAAGTTATGGAGCTTTCTTTTGCAAAATCACAAAGAAATTGAACATTTCTTAGCTATTTCTGAGGAAATTTGGCAAAAAATGAAACAGCCAACATGGGCTGCCATACGTATGGATTTTCCTGGACATTTCGCCAAATTCCACTCTGACACTGCTTGCAGATGCAGTGTTCAGGGTATCCCATACAAATTTTCCGGACGTATGGCAACCCTATAGCCATCTAGCAGGATGGGAAGTGAATTCCAACCAGAGCTGATGGCCTTCCATTCACACAGAAGCAAGGAGCATAATAAAAAATACAGGCTCACTGATAGTGCTTGTGAGAAGCAGGTGAGAAGGGAGGGAATGCCAAGCTGGAGGTGGGGGTTGGGAAAGGAGAGTCAAATGGAATATTGCTGGGATAAAAATCCAAGCTAGAGAGGGACAGTGTGAGGGACAGCAGCTGAACAGTGAACAATTTGGGTTTGCACCAATAAAGGGGGTCAGAGAGAAGGGGAAGCAGCTCGTATCCAGACAGCTGGCTGTAGTTGCGGGTACTGAAATAATTTCAAGTGTTGGGAAACAGCAGAACGTTGGGGCATATAGAAAGCCAATGAAAGGGGAACATAAGACCACGAGCCCTGCTGGATCAGACCAAAGGCCCATCTAGCCTGGCATCCTGCTATCACAGTGGCCAACAAGATGCCAACTGTCCTCTCCCAGAAAATGGCTGAAGGTCTTGGCAATCTGACTAAGAATGCGGATAAGGGTTTGAAACAGATGGAACACATAATCCATCAATCCCAAACTGTTGATTTTGACATCAGTAGAGGCAGATGTCTCCATTCACAAAGTAAGAATCACCAAAACTGTCTTTCTAGAATAGAGATTTATAATGTAGTCATGAGAATGTAAAAAACCTGACTTGTGAAGAGCCCCACACAACATTTAAAAAACAACAACCATACACATACACGCAGCCACATACTAGTAGCTGGTTAAGCTCAAATGGATTCTTAATAGCCTAATTATCATACATATGAGGACCTTTGCTAATGAACCACAATCTACATATTTAAGAAGCTTGAGTGGTGGAGCGGGGATAGTTTTCAAATTGGACAAACACAGCTCAACATCGAGCCTCAAAAGATTAAATTTAAAATACACTGGTGAACAATGAGGATTGCAGTTCCTTAAGCAGAATGCATAAGACTGACGTCAGTCTACCCCTGAGCTGAGAAATACAATACTTGGTATAAAAGAGCAGAAACAAACAGTTTAGAACATCCCTGAATACCTTGAGTTCCATGATAGAAGAAAGGCAAGATATAAAATGAAAGAATGGAAGATTGCATCAAATGTTCATAAGTGAACATTTTCAGATGAAAAGATGCTTTTTCAGGGCTCCTAAAATGCCCCCAGGGAAGTTTTACTGCCTAATTTTGTTTACTGCTAATTCTAGGCTGCTGCTTCAGCCCAAAGTATGCCCCCACTCTACCAGATTTTGGTTCTTCTGTGCAAAGTCAATCAGCGATCGCATTGAAAATGTAATGGGAAAACAGCCCAATAGTTTTTCTAACTGGGCCAACATCACCAAGAAGTGTAGACTTTCCACGGTATGTTTATTGAGACTTTGCCAATCAGTGGGGAACCTGTGATTATCCATACGTTCTTGGAAACCAAGTCCCATCATCCCCAGCCAACATAGCTAATGGCTAGGGGTTATGGTGACTGCAGTCCAGTAAGGACCCGAGGTACTACACCCCACCTCTGATATAGGGCTTTAAAAGCAAGAACCAGCACCTGGAAGCCTTCCTGGAAGCCAGTATCAACAAACCTCTCCACCCAGCCCCTGCCTCCCCTGCTCTCTCAGTAAATGAGAGTGAATCAAGGGAACACATGATGAAGGTTCATGCAGAGCTCTTCTCAACTGATTTGCCCATCATCCCCAAGAGAGTTTGAGTTCCAATCAAGCTCAAAGGAAACTCTGCCCCACATTGACCTAGGGAGGAAATGCCTTCCTGTAGACTCATTCATCTCTCCCAGCAGAGCCATCTCCAAAACCAAAGATGAGGAACATTTGGACCTCCAGGCTACAGCTGGACTACAGCTCCCAGCAGCCTCAGCCTGCATAGGGAACAGTGAGGGATGATGAGAGTTGAAGTCCTGCAACATCTAGAGCAGTGTTTCCCAACCTTTGGTCTCCAGCTGTTTTTGGACTACAACTCCCATCATCCCTAGCTAGCAAGACCAGTGGTCAGGGATGATGGGAATTGTAGTCTGAAACAGCTGGAGACCAAAGGTTGGGAAACACTGATCTAGAGCAATGATTCTCAACCTGTGGGTCCCCAGATGTTGTTGAACTACAACTCCCATCACCCCTAGCTAGCAAGGCCAGAGCTCAGGGATGATGGGAGTTGTAGTCCAACAACATCTGGGGACCCACAGGTTGAGAACTGCTGATCTAGAGGGTTGCAGGTTCCCCATGCAGGCCCAAGACAAATAAAAGTGCTGCTCCTCACGAATACACCTGGGACTGCAAGAGACCACAAAGCCACAAGACACATGTCCATAATAGGAAAGAGCCTACACAACACACACAAAACATATTTACAATTTACCTTGGGTTGAAACGCCCCTTGTAGTGAGCCAAAAGGACCAGTTGGAGGAATCATTGGAGGGATCCCCGATACAGCAGGAGGGTACGAGTGGAATAACTGTGACAAAGGGAGGATAACATCAGCAAAGGACCCCACAGACATTTTCTAATTGCACATCATGCAATTTCAACTCAGAAGAAAGCAAAAGAGACACGGAGGCAGTTTATGAATTATGCAGTTCGCATGATTGCTGCTGTTAATCAGTCAGTGATCCAACTGCATAAAAATCAATGCTGGACCACTGATGTTGGGTACTTGGTAAAGGAGGTGGCGATAAGCCTAGGAAAAAGACAAAGGCACCTGACAACAGCAATGAATAAGGGATATAATGGACATTCACAAAATGTTAGACAACAAGATGAACAGATTTGTGTGGAAAGAACAGATTATTTGAAAGCACAAGGGGTAGAGAGCTGTCTCAGAATGGATTTTTATAATGAGGGTTATTATTATACTGTATTATAATACTGCATTACAGAAAAAAAGAGAGGATGCAATGGAAAGGAACTGGAGCAGAAACGTGATCTCATTGTCAATTGCATTAGTTGTAGCAGTTAAACAACAGGAACAAAGGAAGCTGCCTTAATATTGAGTCATGAGACTGTAAGAAGAGCCTGCTGGATCAGGCCATTTCTCAGAGTGGCCAATAAAATGCCTCTGGGATAAGCAAGAATGACCTGAGTGCAACAGCACTTTCCCCGTCTGTGGTTTTCAGCAACTGGAATTCAGCCTTCAACAGTGGAGGTAGAACATAGCCACAGATAGCATGGGCCTCCATTAATTGGTCTAATCCTTTTTCAAAACCATCAAAGTTGGGGGCCACCCCCAACTCTTGTTGGAGCAGATTCCACAGCTCAACTGTGTGAAGAAGTAATTTGTTATCTGGTTTGAGTCTTCCAACTTCCAACTTTATTTCGTGGTCCATGAGTTCTAGGGTTCTGAGAGAGCATAATTTTATAAACTTCTATCATGTTTCCTCTTACTCCTCTTAGTACTTTCTGTAACTTCAGATGACCCTAATGTTCTAACCTTTCCTCAGAGGGCAGTTGCTCCATTCCTTTGATCATTTTGATTGCCCTTTTCTGGTGAAACCCTTGGCTCCATTGAGCTCCAGGGTCTCACATTGAAGTCTTTCCCAGCTCTGTCTGGAGATGCTAGAGATTTAGCCTGGGACCTTCTGCATGCAAGTTATGTGTTCAACCGCTGAGTGGTGGCCCTACCCAACATTCACCACAAGGCATGGTTAGGATGTTAACAGAATCCAATGTGGGATGCATGCCAATAGTGGTGTGGTCAAAACAAAAGTGGGTGCAGCCAGAGGGCACAACCTCCCGCCCACCCATATAAATATCACACACACATAAAAAAATCACATACACACAGGTAGTTTGCATCTTATGCTTATTTTACTTACCCAATTGCAGCTTTGCATGTGGGTGGGGTGGGGTGGGGTGGGGTGGGGTGGGATAAATAAATGGAGAGCAGAGCAAACTCATTTTCCATTTACTTATTCCCCCTCCCCATACCTGTGCAAAGCTGCAGTCATGAGATTACCCAGCTGTGAGTAGGCAGTGCAAGGGCTCTGGCAGCATCCCAGAGCCCTTGTGCCCCTTCGTCAATTTTCCTGAATTGCCCTACAGCAGTTTGGCTTGGGAAAAGCCTTTGGCCAACAGATGAGGCCTTTTTCTACAAAATCTCAGTGCAATTCCTGTGCAAATGTACGTATTCCACTGGCTCATGATGCCTGCCTCAGCCAAAGATCTAAAAAAGCACAATAGTGTGTTTCATTGTATTGTTCCATGAGGTGCACCTGAGCACACTGAAGCATCTCTCTCTCTCTCTCTCTCTCTCTCTCTCTCTCTCTCTCTCTCTGCAATTAACATCATTAAGAAAATGCAATAATTTTAAGGCTTTCACTGAACCACCTGACCCAGTTCCTCTCCCCACTCCTTTCATAGATCATTGCCGTCTTTTAATTCTATTTCGCTTCAACGTGAACTTCCAATGGCGCAGAAAACGTTTCCAAGATTAGATGATATTGAATAGCGGAGCTCTCAAGAACCCATTAGGCAGGCAAGCGTCTTGGGTTGCAATCACTTTTTAATACTGAAAATGAGCATGTTAAAGACTCTAGCATCCATAATGCTTACTGTTCTGTATTAACATGCCAGTTCACAAAAACGAAGGGAAGTTAGAAATTTCATTGTATGCTGGTTGTTAACATATAGATGGTGGGAAAGGATGGAGACCTTTCAGAGTGTCTTGGAACTGCCACTGCTGCTTGAAGGCTCGGATTCCCATCTTGTCAACAAAAGTAGAGAGCTATCAATGTCCCATCTTAGCTGGGTCCCAAGTTGCAGGACAACTTTTAAGTAACGCAGCTTCTGTAGGTTCAGGAAGCACCAACAGCCAAAGCCAGTCCAAGATCCCATCCCAGGCAAACTGGGGTTTGTTCAGTTGAGGGCTCAGACAAGAGAAAAGTTGAATGGCAGCCCAAGGTCCAGGCAGGCAGGCAAGCAGAAAGTTTGATGCAAGGGACATACAAATACATCCCAACAGCTTTTCCAGCCTGGTGCTGAGGCTGTTGAACTGGAACTGCCAGAAGCACACCTAGGGTGCAGCTGAACTCCATCTTCTGTCATCAAAAGGGAGGCGTCATCATGAAGAGGACTTTATTTGTGAGGAGACCTTGACTCCTGAGGAGTCTTCTCCCAAAAACTGGAACGTCTCCTCGTGGGAACATGTTTCCACCTGCCATTTAAGGTACTGTCAGTAGCTAGGTTAATCCTTTAAAATCCTCATCACCTCTCTCTCTCTCTCTCTCTCTCTCTCTCTCTCTCTCTCTCTCTCTCTGAAGCAGGAATGGAGAAACTGTGGCCCTCCAGTTGTGGCCAGATTCCTTGCCCTGTGAAGCTTGGTCCCACCACTATGATTGCCTTCCACTGGCTGACAAAGACTTTAATGGTTTAGCAGGTTTTTAGTTTTCCCGGTAGACGACCTTTTATTTGAGGTTTACTTTTACTTTTAATTATTTATTAAAGTATTTTAAGCCACATTTCAGGGTACATTAGTAATACTTGAAAGAGCTTCTCCACCCCCAGCATTCAGCCTGGACAGGTCCAGCTCCGAGGGCCTTTTGGTGGTTCCCTCACTGCAAGAAGTGCGGTTACAGGGAACGCCCTCCCATCAGATGTCAAGGAAATAAACAACAATCTGACTTTTAGAAGACATCTGAAGGCAGCCCTGTTTAGGAAAGTTTTAAATGTTTGATGTGCTTTTAATTCTGTTGGGAGCCGCCCAGAGTGGCTGGGGAAACCCAGCAAGATGGGCGTGGTTATTATTATTATTATTATTAACCACATTTTTAAATGGTCTCATTTTGTAGATTGTTCCTAACTTTTTTAAAAAAATGTTTTTAATTGTTCTCAACATGATTTTTAAATATTGTTTTAATATTTTGACATTTGCCACCCTGGGCTCCTTTGGGAGGAAGGGCAGGCTGCAAATTTAATGAATTTAAATTATGCAGCAAAAAGGGGGGAATAGCATTTTTTAATAACCATAGTTAAAAATACAGATGCCATACAGCTCCCCGAATCACACTTTCAGCATCTTGTGTTAAGAAAGCACATTCCAAACTGAAGGTAAAAACCCCGACAAGTGTTTTAAGAAAGGAAGAAAAAACAGCAATTCTACTTTGCCTACAAATTTAGACCATAATACCTTTTGATCTGTCCCATTAAGTGAAATCCACTGGTTAATGCATTTTTAATAATATGCCAGTTAAAAGTTTCAAGTGCTTTAATCTTCTGGCTTTTAACCTCTGTTAACCGTTGAAATGGAACAAGCCATCAGGTTAGATACATCTGAGGCAATGAAAGTGAAACACAAATGACCTAACACTCATTTGGATTCTTTCTGTGATTTCTCACCTATTGGAGAAAGGGAGGGTGTATAACCATTTGGATCAACCATAAAGCTTGGCTTTCAGGGTGCTGTCAATTCCTTAAGGTTCTTTTGGCACAAAGGCCCCAAGGTAGATAGCTGTGCCTCTTCAGGCCTGCACAAGGATCTTGCATGAGGTGCTCTACTCCTCTGAGTGAAGGGAGATCATATGGGCTGAATGAATCAATTTATTTGGGGCTTGGTGGTGTTGTGGTCTAAAGGGTGGCGGTTCGAATCCCCACAACAGGGTGAGCTCCAGTTGCTCTATCCCAGCTCCTGCCAACCTAGCAGTTCAAAAGCATGTCAGCGCAAGTAGATAAATAGGTACCACTGTGGTGGGAAGGTAAACAGCATTTCCATGTGCTCTAGTGTCTGTCACAGTGGTCTGTTGTGCCAGAAGCGGTTTAGTCATGCTGGCTGCATGACCCGGAAAGCTGTCTGTGGACAAATGCCGGCTCTCTCGGCCTGGAAGCAAGATGAGTGCTGCAACCCCATAGTCGCCTTTGACTGGACTTAACCGTCCAGGGGTCCTTTACCTTTTTACCTTCATATCTGGGCAAGGACATTCCTACAGAAAATCAACCCTAGGTCTTTGCTGTTTCAGTGTGGTGTTAAGGTAAGCTGAAAATATTTTTATGTGGTCTTTCTAAGAAGGAAGGTTTTGCTGTTGTTAACTTTATTTCGTTAGTTTTCATTATTGCATTTTGTATTTTTCTTTATGAAGTTTTGCATGCTGCCCAAATTTAACAAATCTTTCATAGCACTTTGCATTTCTTAAAATTACCAAAAATGCTATTTGAAATCAATATTTTAGTGTTTTTCTCCTAAAGAAACATTTTTTTTTTGCATGCGGTTTTGACATTTTTACATGCAACTTACCCCAATAAAATGCATTTTGTATGATATTTTCAGTAATACAGACCTTTTTATAATACTTTCCCCATATTATATGTATTCTTGTACATGTTGCTTTGGTGGAAAACTGCATTGCAAAATTCAGCGAATTGCGAATTTCAAAGGTAAGACTGTGTTTTGGTTTACATATAAGTTGAAGAAGTGTGAATTAGATAGTTTCTCATTCAAATGCAAAAAAATCCCTCATAAACCCAGGACTTCATATATCTTCATTACCACCTTGGAAGCTAGAGAAATGGTCACAAAGATCTGCTTGTGCCATTGAAATGAGCAGAGAAGACAGAAACAGCAGAGAGAATCTGGGCACCTTTGTAGTATCCAGTCCCCAATTAAAGAGCTAGATTTAGGCATAGCTTCAGAGTTTGCTTTTTCTTTTTAAGAGATATCACATCTTTCACAAGACGAAAAGCTAAAGCAAATGACAATATTTATGATGGACATTTTAGAGTGATGGACAGAAAGGGAGAAGGAGGGAAACAGAAAATGGGATGTTCTGCCACTGATCTGAGTGGTGATCTCAGCCCACCAATGGGAAAAGAAGCAATTAATACATTTGAAGGCAGTAAGAAGAACTCACACTGTGTCGGTAGAAAGGGTCAACTTTTGTAGGGTATTTGTCAAACTGCAAAAAGGATCAAAACACAAACTCATTATGTTGTCTTTCTAATGGGGCATACATTTCTTTGATTCAGTCAATGGTTGGGAACTGGTGAAAAAACTGGCAATCGATGGAGATGTGGGGAAAGGGGAGGATATACTTAAAAATGGCAGGTGTTCAGAGATGAAAGTATGGACAGCAGTGAGAGCAGGAAGAGATCAGGAGCAATTTGGATAACAAAAATTCCAGGTGCAAATTAAGTAGAATGATTGGGACCAACAAGATAATACTACAATATATTCCCTATATAACAGGACTGCTCCTGACCAGTGTTCTAGCCAGCCATTCTCTGCAAGGAGGACATTTTCCCTGGGCCCTCTCCCCACCCTGTTCCATTTTCCCATTTAATGTTTTTGTGTCCAATCTGTCACCCATTTGCCTGCATCTTTTTTTTTGCTCTGGTGTGTGTGTGTGTGTGTGTGTGTACACAAACTCTGCAGTTCCCTGAGCAAACTGACAGCTCCTTCGTGTTTCTCAGTGAGTCCACTTGGACTCCATGTCCTCCAACACTCACCACTTGAGCTTGCTATCAGAGGGGGAAAGGCCATGGGTTCCTGAGGCCCATATACCTCTTTTCCACCTCTTTATTTAAGCAAACAAAGCAGTGATATCAGCAGGCTGAGGTTCATTCCACATTAGTCCCACCACCCTCTGAAATATCATCATTTCCTCATTCACCTTTTTGGAAGAATGCACATGCCATTACCGAATGGCTGTATATCAATCTTTTCTTCTCATCCTCCCCTTCCCCCAAGCCTGATTTCCGACCTTTTATTTTGGTGGTAAAATGCAATCACAATGTCCAGTGTGGAACAGCAGTGTGAAATAATCAACACATGGCAGAGTTACTGTGCTTTTAATTGAAAGCTTCCTGTTCTGCAAGTTTACTGCTTACTTTTTCACTGCAGCTAGAGCATGGTGTCTCCAACATGGTGTGGAGCTTGGCATGGTGGGAAGATGCCAAAGGAGTGGGGAACTGGAAGATGCCAGGGATTGAACCTGTGAAGTTTATTATGTTCTACCTCTGCTCCATGGCCCTTCCTCAAGAGTTTAAGACTGGTCCAGAACGAAGGGACCTGTGTTCTGAAACATCTTCAGAGCTCTAATAAATTCTATCAGTAGGCACCAACCAGTAAATGCGGTGGGGGAGGGGGGCAGCCTGAGTTGCACCCACTAAGTGTTTCTGTTGCCTTTGAGTTTAGCGGAGGACACTGCCCCACTGCCAGTTTGAAGTAAGACTCAGATGCCAGTCAACCAGATGGCCATCAACCCTCTGGGCTGATGTCACTCACACTGTGCCACATTGTCAGTACTGTACTGCCTTCCATGCCAAAACATAGAAAGCAATTACGTTAGAAAGGAGGGTTCAAGTTTAGCTTTAGGTCCTCACTTTCAATCTACACCACATTTTTTGCAAACAAGGGGCAAGGGTGGGGAGCCACATGCATGGGAGCTTCTACATTCTGATGCGGAACTTCCCAGAAATATTTAACGTTTCTCACTTTCCGAATTCCCCGAGTCGCAAGGCGGGAGGAACATGCTTCCTCCCAGAATCTCTTCCTTCACCCGGACATCTTCCCCCACCGACACAATTTTATCACCCTTTTGCAATAGGAAAGAAAAAGATCCAAAGAGAGTTGTGCTCTACTTATCCTCACATTTCTGCCTGGGGTACGCACCATGGGAGGTGCCGGCGTTGGCATGATGGCGGTGGGCGGGATGGCGTGGGGGAAAGGCGTGAAAGTGTGCTGGTGTGTATGTTGGTGGGTGTGCTGGTGCTGGTGCTGGTGCTGGTGGAACTCCGTCCTCAGGTAAGGCGGTGGGCCCAGCGAGGCGCCGCGGTCGGCACTCTGCGAAGCCAGAAATCGGGTGTTCAGCTCCTGGCGGAGAAGATCTTGCTCTGAAAACCAAGACAATGGCAACATGAGGTTTTATCCTTCTCGTTTAAATACCACTCAGTCTTTCCTTCTTCCTTTTTTAAAAAAATCACACTTACACAATGTGCAATTGATCTTTGTTAATAGATGGATGTTTCCCTTCATCTCTGTTCCTCCATTAGTGCCAGCATGAGGATGGGGAACCTATGGCCCTCTATATACTGACAGACTCCCACATGAAACAGCAGCCACCAGCATGGGCAATGGTCATGAAGTTTGTTGAACAGCAACATCTGGAGGGCCACAGATTCCCCAGCCTTGTGCCAGAGTAGAATTTCCCAAACTTGCATCTCCAGCTGTTTTTGGACTACAACTCCCACCATCCCTAGCTAGCAGGACCAATGGTCAGGGATGATGGGAATTGTAGTCCCCAAACAGCCTGAAACCCAAGTTTGGGAAACCCCATGCTAGAGGAAGAACAGAATAGCTTGCTTTTCTGTTTTAAATTCTCCCACTGGAATCTGGTACAACCTGCTTGCATAAAATATGTCCAAACCCAAATTTAAGAAGGATACGTATTGTGGGTGTGGACAGACTTCTGGCTTGTCAGATCAATTCTTGTTTTTTTGCCCCTGTAGAACCCTAAGACCTCCCAGCCAGAACAAGCAGTGGTGGCTGCTGCCCATCTGGACTGGTAGGATCATCAGTAACTGTAGCCAAAGCCAATGGCAGGCAGAACTAACTAATTCCAGGTTTCTCTCCATCTTCATCCTCTCTGCTGAGTTCTCCAAGGATAACACTGAGACTTAGGAGGATGCAGACAGCCAGGACCACACACTGGGTTGTTTGTAAGTAAGGAAGTGGGCAGGTGGCAGCAGGCTGTGGGGAGACTCGTAATTTGGTGATGGAACTCCATTCATCCTTATGAATCAGCTTCCATTGCTGAGATGGGTTCCTCCTTCCTTCCCTCTTACTCAGCCCCCCAACTCATCTCTCTAATTCCCTTCCATCCCCCTCTCTGTCCCTCTCTTCCAGAATGTGCTATCCCTGTGTGTATTTATGTGTATGTATGTATGTATGTATGTATGTATGTGTGGGACGTGGGTGGCGCTGTGGGTTAAACCACAGAGCCTAGGACTTGCTGATCAGAAGGTCGGCGGTTCGAATCCCCGCAACGGGGTGAGCTCCCATTGCTCGGTCCCAGCTCCTGCCAACCTAGCAGTTCGAAAGCACATCAAAGTGCAAGTATATAAATAGGTACTGCTCCGGCGGGAAGGTAAACGGCATTTCCGTGTGCTGCTCTGGTTTGCCAGAAGCGGCTTAGTCATGCTGGCTACATGAACTGGAAAAACTGTCTGCGGACAAACGTTGGCCCCCTCGGCCAGTAAAGTGAGATGAGCGCCGCAACCCCAGAGTCGGTCACGACTGAACCTAATGGTCAGGGGTCCCTTTACCTTAACCTTTTATGTATGTATGTATGTATGTATGTATGTATGTATAGAATCGTAGAACTGCAGAGTTGGAAGACACCACAAATGCCATCTAGACCAAACCCTGCAGTGAAGGAATTTTTTGCCCAACCTGGGGCTCAAACTCACGACACAGAGATTTAAGATTCTCATTCTTTACCAGTTGAGCTATGTAGCCCCATTGCATAAAGTATCTAAGTATATGCACATTCTTACCTGAGTAAGCACTTCCAGCAGGATGACCTGGAACTTGCAATGTCCCTGACGTCAGAGGAGGAGGAGGGGGCAATGCCGTGGGAGGGGCAAACATATTGGGGTGATGGGCGTGCGCAGGAGGTTGGAGGGTGGGGGTAAAGGTATTGAGCGGGCTGTGGTTTGGCAAAGAAAGGGGGAAAGGGGATGCTGAGGGGTGGTGGCCTATATGCGGAGGGGGCTGAGTCTTGGCAGGAGTGCTGCTTCTGCTGCTGCTGTTGGTGGAAATAAAAAAGAGGTGGAGAGGAAATGTTAGGAAACAGAGCTCCCTGAAGGTGCGAGAATCACCATGCAAGAAGAAAACAGAGAACCATCTAACCCAACATGGTACCATGAAGTGCAACCAAGACTTCTTCTTCCTTGTCCCACCTGCCCCTGGCCTGATCTTTTTCTCCGAGAATGGTGATGCAATGTGGCTCTATTATCTGGTCAGCTGCACCAGGATGGAGGAGTCTGGAAAAGATGCAGATCTTCCTTCTACCAGGCCAGCAGCCTATCTAACCTTGCATAGTCCACTCTGACTCACAGACTATTTGCAGGATCACAGGTAGAAAGGAAGGTTTCTGGGCCTGAGCTAGGCTTTCTTCACTCACACATTTATATCCAGTGTTTCTTCTGACATGGAGCCCAAGCTGATGTGTGTGGGTCTCTTCCGACAGAGAGCTGCCCAGCCTCTTCTTGAAGCCCTCCAGTGTGGCAGTGCTCCCCTCATGCCTCACCCCAGTAGCTGGCTCCACTGTCAGACTACTCTTGCTGTCAATCAATTCCTCCCAAATCTATTCTCCTGTAACTTGAACTCATTGGATCTCGTCCTCTCCTCTAGACCAGCAGCAGAGAACAAGGCTTTGCCCTCTCTGTGTGACAGTCCCTGAACAGTGCTATCACACGCTCCACACCCTCAACCTTCTCCTCTCTAATAATGCCCAGCTCCTTCAGTATTCCTGACTTGAATCTATTTCATTTCGTCTATACTCTTCTTAAAGCAAACCACACAAATCTGGACACCGTACTCCAGATCAATGGTAGTGGGTGTCAAATCAGTGTTAGAAGCTCAGGTGTATGAGCTAATTGCCAAATGGCACCTAAAACCTGGGATGCAGTCACCACAATGGAATGTCTAGGCACACCCATCTCCAGTTAAATTTGTTATTGTTGCTTTCATTTCCATACCACTTTATAGTTTAAAGAAGACATCTCAAAGCTCATTGAAACATTTTTAAAAACCCAGAATAAAACAAATGCAACCTTCAAGGAGAATATGTCAAAGTGACGTTTTGTTTTCCCCATATTAATTTACCTGCTTAATTTATAGAACTGCCCCTGAGCAGAAGGGCTCCGGGAAGCCAGAGTGGTGCAGTGGTTAGAGTGTTGGACTAGGACCTGGGAGATCCGGGTTCAAATCTCCTTGCAGTTATGAGGCTCCCTTGGGTTGGTGGGGCAGTGCCCTATTTGCCCTAATGGACCACCCTCTGTTGCTTTAGGTAGCACCTTCATCAACAGCAGATACTTGGAAAATGCACCCCAAGAGGACTCACCTCAGACTGTTGAGGCTTAAGCTGCTGCTGTTATATGCCGACAACTGCTGGGCGAGGCTGCGGGAGGGAGGGCGGAGCTGGGCAGATGGCAGGTTTTGACGGGCAGGCTGCCCGGGAGAGGGCGGCCTTGGCAGGCGCTGTGTGGGAGTCGGGGGGCCCGTGGAGTGCTGAACCTCTCCCGAGGCCTGCAGTCTCTGGGGGGCTTCAGGTTGCGATGGGTGATGAGGCTCCTTTGGCTGGATGGCAGCAGGACTAGGAGAATGTGCCTCTGAAGCAGGTTCCAAATGAGGCAGGGTCCAAGCCTGAGAAACCTGAGGAGAAAGCTCTTTAGCTGCGACAGGGTCAAGCAGCAGATCTCTCCCGCCCTCCTGGCTCTTCTCTTGACTCCTTTCTAATCCCGATATTTTGGGGACTGCCAACGCCCTGGCATCTTGGTCCTCATTTTCCGTTAGTATGCCAGCTCCTATATCAGTATCTGGAAACAGGAAGAGATGACACAAAAGAGGGTTAAGGTTACACCATGCCAAATTACGTGACGAAAGAAATCATAAACTGAAGCCAGGGTTTCTAGCACATCTTGAAACTAGTCTTCTGCTCCCTGCATTCAACTAGTGGCACTGAGGTTATGTTCTCTCCCCCAAGGGAAATGAAGTTGGTAGCAATAGAACACTCACAAACAGTTCAATTTTGGTGTGGAAGGGAAGTGGAAGGAAAGAGGAGGGAAATGAAGAACTGTAAAGCTGAGTGGAAAGAGATCTGCTGTAGGGATGGGGGAGAAAATTGATTTGGTTTGGATTTAAAGGCAAAGCTCCCTGATGTGCACTTCCTGAAAGCAACACGCTAACTGAAATGCAAAATTCACACTTCTCCGAGCTTTGCAAGGCAATTCTCAAACCAAGCAATGTGTACAAAATGTGCAAACGTAGAATAAACTGTGGATAAGAATGCCTGCATTTGTGAAAATAACATACAAAATGCATGCTATGGTAGGGAAAACTGCTCGCAAAAATGAACATATTAAGCAAAATCTGCACTAAAATGCTGATGGGTTTTCAGTAGGACTTCTCTAAATAAAGTAATTCTCGAAATGCTATGGAAATCTGCGAAATTGAACTGGGAAAACGAGTAAGAGAGGGAAACAAAAATGGCCAGATTTGCCCTGTAACACTCTTTTCACCAAAGGGGGTTAGTGCAATTTGGTCTGTCCAGGTCACTTGGAGCCAAAAGGAAGGAGATGTCCACAATTGGCTCTCTGGATGTTTTGAGGATGATGTGGCCAGATCTGAATTTAATCAAAGAACTGGAGCTGAGAGGGGGCTGGCAACCTGTTCCTCCCTCAGAGCAATTTCCTGGATTTAATTCCCCCACCATCACCACCAAAAAACCACACCCACTCTTAGACCCACAACGGAAAGCATGCAGCTAAAAATAAAAATTGTCAGGATTCCTGGATTTCCCTATTTATCTGTTTGTTTGCTTTTACCAATGTTAGTTTACTCAGAAATAAATCTGGCTGTGTGTCCAATGAGCTTCATTCCCATGTAGGTGTGTTTAGGATTGCAGAGAAAGAAAAGAATAGGGGTCTAAGAGATAGAAGAAGGGGATGCTGCAGAGAAAGGTAGTTGGAGGGGAAAGAGAATGCAAGAAATATCTGATGGATCAGGCCAGTATCCCCTCTAGTCTCAGCATCTTGTTATCATAGTGGTCAACTGTGGGAAGCCCAAAAGAAGTGTTAGAAACTTGCATATATAAGCTAGGCAGCAAATGACTCCTTAAATCAGGGTTACAGTCGCCAAAAGAGAATGTCCAGTTGCCATTTGGGGGTCAGTGGTATTTTTCAATAAAACTTTTGGGTTTCTGAAATTCGTTCTGATTGTGCAGATAAAATATCATGGCTAGAATTCTAAAGAATGTTAGTGTGTGTAAACAGACAAGATCCATGAATCCCCTGGCATGCACCTCCAGATGGTGGAGATGTTAGGCACCATCCTGGTGCCCAGGCATCTTCTCTTGGTTGCATGTGGCCAACAGCCAGGTGCAAAATTCACCTGGCGCCTGACTAATTTTGAACACTGCCCAGAAGCAGGACTCAAACACAAGAGCACTCTTCCCTCCTGCGGTTTCCAACAATCGTCATTCAGAAGCACCACTGCCTCCAACAGTGGAGGTAGAACACTGTGATCTTGGCTAGCAGCCATGGATAACCTTATCCTCCACGACTTTGTCTAATCCTCTTTTACAGCCATCCACGTCAGTGGCCACTACTGCCTCTTGTGGGACTGATTTCCATAGGTGATGTGCTGTGGGAAGAAGGACTTTATTTTGCCTGCCCTGAATCTTCTGGCATCCCACTTCCCTGGATGTCATGCCAATCACAGAGGGCAACAACCAGAACATAGTGACATCAAGAACCACCTTTCCAGAAATAAAAATTGTAATATTGAAGGAAAGGGAAGGGGAGAGATCATAATAATTAGAGAGTTATGCCTTCCTGTTAGAAATCTCCTGTGAAGAAACTTTCTCCCTCCATCCCCACAAAAAAAGGGACAAAGATTTTCCAGTGGAACTCCCTGACACACAGAGTGTTCCACTATCACCTGGATGTTAGATGCCTGGTGTCTCTCAAATGCCAGATATTTGTCTGATTCTTGAATAGGTATGTAAAGCATAGACTCCAATCTTTCAAACATTTTTTTTTAAAAAAGCTTTCCTTCTTCAAGGTAATGATAAAACAACTTATAATTTATTATAAATCTATTTGCTCCAATAGGGCCTGGTGCAGGGGGGTCTGTTAGAAGGCACCATTTTTCATTCTGCTCAACTATGTTGCATGCAGCACTGCTTCCATTCCACTGCACTTCACCTCCCAACAAAAACCACATTATTCATTGCACTGTCTGCTGCAGCAAAAATACATAACTTATGCTGTTATGTAGAAAAACTACATTGTCTTTGTGTTCTTCCATCCCAATCATTTCAATGCAAATGGCGGGCAGGGAAACATAATCATATTTTTTTTTCCTTTGCAAACCGAAAGCAACAACTACCGGGAAAGCCAGCTGTATTTGCATTTCTGGTGCAAATTTCTGGATTTCTGGTATGAATAAGTGAACATTGGCAATTTCCACTCCCGCTGTCATCAGAATTCCCAACTGCAGTCCCAAACTGCAACATTAAGGAGCAACTTAAGAGCGTCACAGCATCAAACAGGACTTGACTGGGGGTAAGAACAGCAGCGTTGGTTCCTTTTACCAGATTATATGGGATGCTGGAGACAGGCTATTTCTCTGCCCATTTATTAAAGTTCTTTTAACAAAGGTTTTGCTTGTGTAAGCTTCCAAGCTCCTTTCCCAGAGGGCAAACTTGGAGCGTGGCCTTCCACCTGTCACCTTACCAGAGGCTCGTGACTTATCTTGGCTGCTGAAATTGGTGAAGACATGTTGAGGGAAAGCTCCGTATTGGTTTTGCTCAAATTAGCTCTGTAAAAATGGGGAGGTGTAGCGATGAGAAGGGGGTTGGCAGCCCGTACAAAGATTCCATTTTACGCTTGTCGTTTTGGGTAAACATTCATTACGGATCAGGAAAGTCTGCATTGACCTCAGCCCCCATCCGCACCCCCTTGCACCAGGCCTCAGCAGGATTGGAGGCCTTGTATTACGGAAAACCCCAGTAATTGGGAGCCTGGCTGGCAGCGCCAGGCATTGCTCAACGAGCAAATCAGACTTTATTAAAAACAGCTGAATTTTCTTCAGCCGCGGTCTCTAAATAATGGAAGAAAACCATGCGACGGGACATGGTAAATAAAACCCCATCGACTGCTCTCACGGGGAACTCGTTTTTCTGTTTCCAGAGACAAAGAGCTGTGCCCGTTGTTAGTCCTACTCAGAGTAGACCCACTGAAATGAAAGGGCACAACTAAATGAGATCCACTCGCTTCAATGGGCCTAGTGTGAGTGGGATTTAGTTGGCTTTGTCCCCACCTCAGTATAAAGAGCACTGTTGGATCAGGCCCATCTGGCCCAGCTCTTCCTGTTTCAACAGAGATCAAGCAGATTACTACAGAAAGCCCACAAGTGGGATATGGGGGCAATAACTCTCTTCTACAGTGTTTCACTTTGAACCCCTTGGAGAAAAGCTGGGATATTAATGCCATAACAACAATTATGGCTCCACTCTGTAGTTATTGGTGACCAGGGCGGAATCTAAACCAGGGCCAGATTTAGGTTTGATGAGGCCCTAAGCTGCTGAAGGTAATGGGGCCCTTTATATGTCCAGCTGTCCTTTGCCAACAACAAATTGTCGCTGGTTTTTTGTGTGTTGAATGTATGCTATATGGTAATTTATGGACCTAATAGGTATCTAAAGCCATTTGCACATAACAAAATATGTATTTTATCAAAGTACCGTATTTTTCGCTCTATAAGATGCACCAGACCACAAGACGCACCTAGTTTTTGGAGGAGGAAAACAAGAAAAAAAATATTCTGAATCTCAGAAGCCAGAACAGCAAGAGGGATCACTGCACAGTGAAAGCAGCAATCCCTCTTGCTCTTCTGGCTTCTGGGATAGCTGCGCAGCCTGCAGTCGCTCCATAAGACTCACACACATTTCCCCTTACTTTTTAGGAGGGAAAAAGTGAGTCATAGAGCAAAAAATACGGTAATTGTTGAACTGAAATGCAATTAAGAAGAAGTATATTAATATTTTGGAAATGTACATCCAGGTTTTTTTCCTTTTAGTTTTTTTTTGGGGGGGGGGCAAGATAGTAGGGCCCTCAGCTATAGCTTGTTTAGCTTATACGTAAATCCAGAACTGAGTGTGCCTTTGCGGATGGTGGAACTACAATCAGTATACAGATTACAGTACAGAAGAATAGGATCAGCAGATTTTGTTGTTGTAACTGCACACAAATATGATCATTCATTGGCTGGAACCTTCTTGAATTGTCCACTTAACAGTGCAAAAGGTGGTGTTTGGGACTGTAGTTTTGAGGGGGTAAACAACAGTTCACAGTAGTCTTTAGGGAACGCTATGTGCTTTAAATGTGTGGTATGGATGTGACTCAAGTCAGAGGACTGCTCCCACTAACTCAGCATTGTCTACCCTGCCAAATGGTCAGTCTTTCCCAACCACGCTGGCTGAAATCCTTAAACGGCAAAAGCCTGGGGTCGATATTGAGCCCCTTTTGCATGCAGAACATGTCCTCTACTGTTGAGCTTCCCAGACATCCCATTTTGCCATCTCTGGGAACTGCAATTTTTAAAAGGAGATTAATACCAAGTTATAATAAGCACCTCCAGCACAGCACTCAAAGACGCTTTGCTCCCCCAGCATGGGAAATGAGATTACAGGCTCCAAGTGTGCTGGAAATGCCACATGAAGGCAAAATCTATGAGCTTTGCTTGCCGACATTGCAGGAGCCTCTGCTGAAATGCAAACACGCAACCGCCTCCATCAATTATGGTAATAAAACAACGCGTTTTTCATCCTTCAGCCAAGTTCTGCTCTGAAAACTGGCTCCCTAGAGTGCAAATCCTTCCAAGAACATAATACCCCTCTGTTGTTTCCTTCTTGAATTTGTTCAGCTGTCATTTGGGATAGACAGTAAATGGGAAGTATGGGTTTAGCTTCCTAACTCTTTGTGACACTCTGTGGAGGGAGAAGATGGAAAGAGGGACATAAACCATCTCAGCCCTGGACAAATCTATATTTTAAACAGCTGGTTTCCTAACCGCAAGGGGGCCATTTCTCCACATGCAGATAAACAGAGCGCATTATTAAATCAAAAAGTGGTACTTTGTAAACAAAACAAAGCCCTAATTCTAAGAGCTACTAACTCAGGGCGGGAAAGCCACACATTAAAAGCAGAAAGTATTAAAGCAAGCATCCAATATTGGATATTGGTGGTTTCTGAAATAACTTCCTCTAAAAAGAAAGCTAAATGAAAACTTTTTTATGGGGGAGAGTCTGTTATGGTTGAAAAGCTCAAAGTCAAGATTGCCTTACAGATCTTTAGTGTGCAAAATCCTATATAGCACAGGTAGTCCACGGGGTCTCCTTCAGGGTTTCTGAAGTACAACTTCCATTGATATCCCCCCAATAGCTAGATAAAAGCAAACATAGCCTCCCACCTCCAGACATAGGCTTCAGCTTCCATCAGCCCCCAATTCTCAGCATGACCAGAAGTCAGGAATGGTGGGAGTTGTAGCCCAAAACATTTGGCTATCATCACATCAACTGTCTCTGATGCATAGCAAGTATTCATGATCACAAGCATCCAAAAGGGAGAAAGGAAGGTGGACAACTTCACAGGCTAACAAGCAACTCTCAAAATATCTTATAATGCAAAGTAGAAGAAGAGGAAGAAGAGTTTGGATTTGATATCCCGCCTTTCACTCCCTTTAAGGAGTCTCAAAGCGGCTAACATTCTCCTTTCCCTTCCTCCCCCACAACAAACACTCTGTGAGGTGAGTGGGGCTGAGAGACTTCAGAGAAGTGTGACTGGCCCAAGGTCACCCAGCAGCTGCATGTGGAGGAGCGGGGAATCGAACCCAGTTCACCAGATTACGAGACTACCGCTCTTAACCACTACACCACACTGGCTCTCAAAGTAAAGGTAAAGGAACCCCTGACCGGTCCAGTCGTGACCGACTCTGGGGTTGTGGCGCTCATCTCGCTTTATTGGCTGAGGGAGCCGGCGTACAGCTTCTGGGTCTTGTGGCCAGCATGACTAAGCCACTTCTGGCGAACCAGAGCAGCGCACGGAAATGCCGTTTACCTTCCCGCCGCAGCGGTACCTATTTATCTACTTGCACTTTGATGTGCTTTCGAACTGCTAGGTTGGCAGGAGCTGGGATTGAACAATGGGAGCTCACCCCGTCATGGGGATTCGAACTGCCGACCTTCTGATCGGCAAGCCCTAGGCTCTGTGGTTTAGACCACAGCGCCCCCCCCCCCACGTCCCCATATGCAAAGTATGAGAAAGCATATGTCAAAGCGGAGATAGCCTGGCTGCAGTAACCAATGCTGTGATAACTTCTACAGTGTTTTGTATGTAGGTTTGCTTTAGAAGATGGTTTGGAAACTGCAGGTAGTCTAGAATGCAGCCTCAGATGCGGGAGGCACCCAGTTTTGCCTATCTTTACTCACAAGAGGTCTTTGCAAGGTCTTAGGTAAATGAGTTATTTGCCCACTTCAGACGCTTTTAGCAGGAGGTGCCAAGGACTGAATCAGAAACATCCGGGAAGCAAAGACTGTGTTTTGCTCCTGAGCTTTAGCCTAGGGGTGCAAAGTCTTTGGCAGGGGGGGATGAGAGTTGTCATTCATCTGGAGAGCTCAAGGTTCTCCACACCAGTGGCATGCATTGAAATTCTTTGTAGGGGAACAGTTAGGGCCAGAGGTGCCAGCTTGTGAGGGCAATGGGGGGGGGGGCAACATTGTGCATGTGATGTAATACATGTGAGCATTGTGCCACCCTCCCTAAGCAGGGCAGAAGCTTTCTGGGCTTTGGGAAGGAGGTAGCAGGCCTCTGACTGAATGCTGGAGCCCTGCTGCCCAATTCCCAATTCTGGGCAGGCTTTGGCAAAGTGGCAGGAGGGCTCTTCGACCCCATCAGAGCATTGCACCTTCCTCCCTAAACCCAGGCAGAAGCTTCCTGGGTTTTGGGAAGGTGGCACCAGGCTTTAATACTTTAATGCTCTAAATTACTATATAGTAAAGGTAAAGGGACCCCTGACCATTAGGTCCAGTCGTGACCGACTCTGGGGTTGCAGCGCTCATCTCATTTTATTGGCCGAGGGAGCCAGCGTACAGCTTCCGGGTCATGTGGCCAGCATGGCTAAGCCGCTTCTGGCGAACCAGAGCAGCGCACGGAAACACCGTTTACCCTCCAGCCAGAGTGGTACCTATTTATCTACTTGCACTTTGACGTGCTTTCGAACTGCTAGGTTGGCAGGAGCAGGGACCAAGCAACGGGAGCTCACCCCGTCGTGGGGATTTGAACCGCCGACCTTCTGATCAGCAAGTCCTAGGCTCTGTGGTTTAACTCACAGCGCCACCCGTGTCCCAAATTACTATATATACAGTACCGGTAACATTTAGGGGAGTAGCCTAGTTGCCCTACTGACTACATGCCATTGGTTCACACCTATGCTAGCCTGTTCATTAGCAACAATTTGATGATTACACTCATGGTCTTTTCCCAGGTTTCCCTTCACACACACACACCGTTCACTCCTGTAATGATCAATGCAGATATCCCATCTGATGTTGGAAGGCAGTTAACAACATCTATATGAAGTTCTACAGCTGCCACTAGCAACAATATTCTCTGAAGAACTTATAGAGCAAGAAGCAAACGGTTATGCTAGAGGAAGCTTGCTGCACGCCTGCTGATTCCTGTTGCGCAATCTCTTGCACTACAATCTGACTCAACAACATTTCATTTCATCAGTGCAAGAGGCTTACCATCAAGTGACTTTAACTTAATGTTTAATGGAACCCAATGGTCTTTAAAAACAACAACACCTAAAACGGTGAGAGCCCAAGGTTTATTTGGACACAAGTTTGTTTAAAAGTTTGCTTGATAGCAAGGCAGGCAGATAGAGACACCATCAGGGTCTGCATTAGTCAGATGGTTCCCTGCCCCCCTGCCATGGGTCAATGGATGTGATTCTGCCCGAGGAGAAGGAAGGAAGAAGGCTGGTAGTGGGGTTGTTTGTGTTTTATTTTTAACTGCTGGTGAGTGAGGTAGGAGAAGTGAAAAAGTGTAAATTGTAAAAAATGCAAACTATTTAGTGCCTTGGCAAAAAGACAGGATACGAATCCAAAAAAACAAAGCACCAAACAAATTAATAAATATCAAAAGGTCTGGAGGAATAAAAATCTATTCACCTGTTGTGAAAAATGTCACAGAAAAAGTGCCAGGTGAGCCTCCCTGGGGTGACAACTCCATAAGCGAAGTGTCACCACAAAGAAGCTCTCTCCTTCATAGACAGCTGACGCGCGTCATTTGGTAGTTGTCACCCAACAAGACCTCAAAAGAAGATCTTTAGATCTGGAAAGGTGTTTCTCGGAAGAGTCTTGCCGCATCCATTCACGACATCAATTTCTTCTTCATTGTAACTGAAGGCAAGAGTTTACTTGCTTCGGGGAAGCTAGATCAGGACGTCTGGTGCCTTGACAGCAAACCAAACAATCAATGCCTTCACATTCATACTATTGACTCTCCTCCAGCAGCCCAAAGGCATGAAGTTTAAAATTTCATCTGAAGGAGCTTCAAACTGCACCATTTTCCAGAGTCTGCACATTTTACCCAGGCTTATATGGAAATTCCCCCTGCCCCCCAACCAGACTTCTAGAGAGAAGTCAAAGACAATAGGAATGCAGTGGCTGATGGGGCAGAAGGCAGGGGCCATAGAATTGTAGAGTTGGAAGGGACCCGAAGGATCATCTAGTCGAACCCCCTGCAGTGCCACATGGAGGGAAGTGGGTAACCACTAGGGAGAGGTCCTTTTCAGTAGCGCCATCCTGGTTATAGGGCATCCTTCTCAGGGAGATTCAGCTGGCACCATCTTTGAGATCGTTTTGGTACTAGGTTGATAGGGATGGAGGAGAAATCTGATTCAGATTGCATTTAAAAGGTTAACCTACCAAATTCACCCTTTCCTAAACAAGATGAGAACCAAGACACAGTCGCCTTTTGTAATCTGCACTTCTCCAAATTTTGCAATGCTGCTGTATGGCCACGTAAGGGGCACAAGAATGCATACAGTAGGGTGAAATAACACAGAAAAATGCACATTAGGGGAAGGTGCCTTGCAAAAATGTGTGTTAGGCAAACATGTGTATATTAGGAGAACTTCACACTAAAACGCTGATGAATTTCCATGAGTTCTATAAACTTTAAAAATAAATAAATCAAACTGGTGTGGAAATGCGGAGAGATGAACTTACAACTGGAAAAATGGGTGAAATGGCTGGATTCTTCCATCCCTACAAAGCAAAAACCTTTGTGTTTACCTAGACTTTTAAATAAAATCTTGGTATGGACCTCTTGTGTTGTTGGTTTTTAAAAAATAAAAATCTGTTTTTAAACTGAGGGCATGTTCTTTTTCCTTATATTCATGTAGCATTCATTTTTCTTTTTAAAAAATCTTACTTTACATTTTAGCTCTCTATCTATCTCTATCTCTATCTCTATCTCTATCTCTATCTCTATCTCTCTCTCTGTGTGTGTGCTTACATACTTATTGTAAGCCACCTACAGAACACTATGCTGGGGGTGGCATAAATAAATTAAATAAAGTGCATCTGAAACACTCAGGACTAGAAGCTTGGTCTCCACCATCAAAGCTTGCAAGGCAACTACAGTGGTACCTCGGGTTACATACGCTTCAGGTTACATACGCTTCAGGTTACAGACGCCGCTAACCCAGAAATAGTACCTCGGGTTAAGAACTTTGCTTCAGGGTGAAAACAGAAATCGTGCTCCGGCGGTGCAGCAGCAGTGGGAGGCCCCATTAGCTAAAGTGGTGCTTTAGGTTAAGAACAGTTTCAGGTTAAGAACAGGCCTCTGGAATGAATTAAGTACTTAACCCGAGGTACCACTGTACCTGACTATAGTTGAGGCATTAATACAGCTAAGTTATGGCAAATGTATGTTTAAGACATCCACCACATAGGTGCACACACGCACACACACACACCCAAATAGGATTAATGATTCAAAAACCACACGCTGCTAGAGGCCATGGGGAGCTACAGATAGCAAATACCTAATTATTCCCTCCTGGCTGTTCAGGTGTCAATCGACCTCCCGCTCATATTTCTCAGCTGCACATTTCGTTCGGCAAAAAGATCTCCTTGGCTTTGTATAAACTTACCAGCCTAATCCTCCTGTTTCATAAAGGCCACATTAGCTTTGCATTTAGCATACACGCACACCTCCACACTTTCCTCCTTGTCAGGCTGGCAAGAGAAAGCTCTTAATCTTCTTGAAGAGACTGAGGGTGCGTAGGATGTCTCCGAGAAGATGTCAAGCCCCACGCATGGAGATAAGGCAAGGTGGCATTAAGCGCCACTGTTGATCTTGGCAGCTGCCACCAAGCTTAAACTTCATATCATCATCAAACATCTACAACCTTGACAGGGAGAATTTTCTTAGTCCCCCACCGCTCCTTATTAATTTTATTTATTAAATTTATATCCCACCTTTGCTCCTAGAGGAGCCCAGAGTGCCAACTGCACAAGTGATAAAACAATCATAACATTAAAACTATTCCAACACCCATCAAACCTTCGTATTGAAGAAATGTAAACAGGGAGCAAATAATCCCAAAGTAGGGTTGAGGGCAGAGAGAGAGAGAATGAGGAGCTGCAGAAATAAATAATGGTTTTATATCCTCTCAATAAAGTTCTGTAGTGCCCATAAGACAAGAGATATAGCCCATGTATTTACATTATATGAAGAGATTTTGCCTCCTCCCACATTTACCTAACAAAACACTCGCATCACGATCCAAGTCCATCCTCTCTAAGTGCCCTTTGCCTGGAGAAGTACAGAAGGAGGATGCTATGGACGAAAGTGCATTTTTGGCAACGTCCCCTCCCTGGTGCCTACGTTAATAACTTTTTCAGAGCTGGGACGGCGGGGAGATGAAGGAACTGTAAAAATTTGTTGCAGTCCTTTTGAATTACGTTATATAGTTTTAATTCAGTTCAGATTTCTGGATTTTCTTCCCCTCCGCTATTTTAAAGTGATCTGTGGTTTTGTAACGGTGATGTGTTAATTGAATTTGGGTTCTTTCTTTGTTTGCCTTTGTATCTGTAAGCTGCATGGAGAACTTCAGCTACACAGTGACCTATAAATTGCTATTTATCAGCCAGACACCATCTCCCTATAACAATAACAATAATACATTTTTATTTATATCCTGCCCTCCCTGGCCAAGACCAGGCTCAGGGTGGCTAACACTGACTATAAATACAGTAAAAACATTTTTTTTAAAAAAACCAGTTGATTAAAATATGTTAGAATATAGTTTAAAATGCAGCTTAAAATGCATTTAAAATATTGTCTTTTTGGCATCTTTCGAAGACATTCTACAAGCGCAGGGTTTGTTTGTTTTTAATCTCAGTTGGTACAGCTCTTGGATATGTTCCTACTGTATTGTGAAGTCATTTTCAAATGTTTCATAGGAAGTGACCTGAAAGATCACCTCACCCTTTATATACCCAGTTGATCGCTGTGCTCTGCAAGTAAAGGCATCTTGCAGATCCAACAGTTAGCCACCTAAATTGTAACTCCATCCAGTTACACATCAGACAGCTGCCATCTCTGTTGCCTTTTCAGTGCCTACTGAATAGCTTTGTTGGTAGAGCATGAGACTCTTAATCTCAGGGTTGTGGGTTCGAGCCCAAACTGGGCATAAAATTCCTGCACTGCAGAGGGTTGAACTAGATGGCGATCGTGGTCCCTTCCAACTGATTCTATGAAGACCCAATAAGCCTTTTAAGATGAGATCTTCCCCAGTCTGGATCTGTATTGGAATTGTTTTAAGATATTTTCATAGTTTTATGGAAGATGAAAACTTGTTTTCTCCTGCTCCGGAGGGTACAACCCAAACCAATGAATTACAAGAAACGAGATTACGACTAAAACACCAAGAAGCACTTTCTGACTGCAAGAGCTGTTCAGCAATGGAATGGACTCCCACAAGAGGTGGTGGACCTTCCTTCCTTGGAGGTTTTTCAGCAGAGGTTGGATGGCCACCTGTCATGTATGATCTACTTAAGATCCCTGCATGGCAGGGGGTGGTGGTGGTGGTTTGGACTAGATGACTCCTGGGTTCGTTCCAGCTCTACAATTCAATGATTCTATGTGTTTGCTTCCTTGGGTTCCACTGGAAGGAAGGATGGGTTATAAATCGTAAGCAACAACAGCAGCAGCAACAATAGCAACCTGTTTCCCTTGTCTTTTCCTTAAAGAAACAACAACCCAGGGAAATGAGAAGCTTTATGTTCTTAGCCTAACACATTTGTAAAAAGGAACAACTGCTCCCACTCTCCCAGCTCAACATCTGTTCTAGGAAATCAGCAGCACAGCTAGATGTCACCAGAGACACCTGCCTCTGCATGTACTGTAATGAGGATCCTGTTTTCTAGGGCTGTCATTCTGGGATGTCAGCACCAGCGACTCTTCAAACAATTCACCCTGGTATGCACCAGGAGTGAGCTGACTGTTGCGATTGGCAAGCCCACAATCCTTGTCAGAAACTCCTCCGAGGCGAAGGTGTGATGCACCCAATTAT
This sequence comes from Podarcis muralis, assembly GCF_964188315.1. Classification (NCBI taxonomy): domain Eukaryota; kingdom Metazoa; phylum Chordata; class Lepidosauria; order Squamata; family Lacertidae; genus Podarcis; species Podarcis muralis. The sequence goes on along the minus strand of NC_135669.1, from coordinate 35,289,250 downwards.
TTGTTTGTCAAAGATCTAGAGGCTGAAGGGGGTTCAGCACACTTTGTCAAATGCTATTTTTGGCCCACACTGCGACAGCAATGTATAATGAGGTCCCCAGGTGGCTGCTGATCATGCCAGGTTGTGATGGGGATGAGCAAAGGGGTTGAAAAAATCCAGATGGCAAATTAGTGGGCTCGAGTCAGATAAGAGGAGTCAAAGTTGCTGGCAAGGAGAAGCCACCATGACAACTATGGTGCGTAGGAAGGATATTAATATATTTTTTAAAGACAGTAAGAGGGGGAAGCAAAGACAAAGACTGTTATCCTTCCAATCCCATACCCACACAGTATAAAATAAAGGCTAATTTCAAAATAAACAGATAAACCAGATAGTGGGACAACATTTGTGGGGTTTGACAAAGCAATTTGCTAAGTCCTGAGTTACGCAGAACCCTTAGCAGGCGACAAATGTGTTCTTTGCTTACAACGAATGGACTCAAGACCAAACTACCCAAGTTTCAGAAGATCTATAATCAGATCTCTGTTTTCACCAAAAAGGGGCTCCAGTTTGGATGGGACCATTAGGGTCCTTGGCCTTCTCCAACCTTACCCAGTGGGGCTTCTCTTATGTGGAGGAGGCAACATAGCTGGGGCTTGGAGGAGGCTGAATGTCTCCACTGCAGCTCTGAGAAAGAAAAAGGTCACATGGCAGCAACTACGGCTGACAAGGGTGCTTCACCGCTCCCCAGTGTCTCTAACCCCCCCACACACACACACATTTCAGTTGGAGGATTGGTAAAGAGAAGGAAGAGGCGCCAAGTCACATGAGTGCCTGGAATGGGATTAGTAGTAGAGCATCTGCTATTCATGCAGAGGGTCCCAGATTCCATTGTTAGTGTCTCAACATAGGACTGAGAAACTCTGGGGAGACCACAGTGAGCAAGATGGACCAATGGCTTGACCCAGTGTAAGGCAACTTGCAATGCTCCTATTGGGGTGGGAAATCTCACAGGCATTTTAATGATGCAATCCATACTTGACATTTTCAGTCACTCTGAATTGTCACCTTGCCAGGGTGTGCATATGTGAGCCTGCTTGAGTTGTTTCACAGAATCACAGAATTGTAGAGTTGGAAGGGAAGAATGGGATCAGCTAGTCCAAAGCCCTTGCAATGCAAGAATCTTTTGCCCAACGTGGGGCTTGAACCCACAACCCTGATGTTAAAAGCTTCATGCTCTACCAGCTAAACTATCCTAGAGTTGGCTTTGTCAGGTGGATGGTCATGGCTTAAGAAAAAGGTTGTGACTGTCAAAGCTATTTTCAGTTTCCTTCATAAACACAGGGAGCTTTTCCCGTCTGGATGGGAGGCCATGCGTTTCTTTTCCCTGTGGAAATATACCGGTATTTTCTCTACGGGTAGCACAGAGGTGTGTTTATTTAACTAGGTCTTGGGTTTGTTTTGGATTTGCTTTTCTAAAAACTTCTCCTCAATCTGGATTGCATTCAGTCAGCTATCACTCCAATTAACTAACAATTATTTAACATTAACAGTAATTACAGGCACCAGTTAAGCGCCTACAGATGTCAACTGTTAGCTTTTTGTACCTAATCACTCAATGAAATGGAGAAAGTTCAACAAACATCAATTAGGAAACCAATTAGTTTGAGTTAGAAGAGTGCACACTATCATGAGTGAGCTGATTCGATTTATTTTCTTTTGGCAGGAAAAGGCGCATTGGCCAACAAGCCTCTATACACTACCAAGATAAGGTAAAGCTGAATTACACAATGACAACCTTTTTAAAAAAAACCAAAACATTTTCACTATAATGTAGGAATGACATGATCCGTCATAGGTATTCTGGTACAAATCTTTGTTCCAATCTAGTATAGCAACAACCTTCCTAACACACACGGTGCATTGTCCAGCCCATACTCTGATATTATTAGGTCTATTTTCCTTCTTCTTCTTCTTCTTCTTCTTCTTCTTCTTCTTATTATTATTATTATTATTATACTGCCTTATACCCACAGGTCACATGCCATTAGGTTTGCAAACAGCCTCTCTTGCACTGCCTTCAGGGCCGAAAGTTTAAATAACTATAATTAGTTAAAAAAACAACAACATGTTTATCTTCTATTTTCATTTCTTTTCAAGATTCTCAATTAATGGATGCTGCCTGATGGAGGCAGATGAGCTGAAAGTGCAATGAACAAGCTGATACTGAACTTGTATTGTCCATCAACAAAATATGAGGGCTTTCCCATGTCCGTGCTTGGAAAACACAGCCTTGTATGCTAGTTCAGGCTTGCAAATAGCCACTTGCCCAGTCAGCAGATTGTCTCCAAGCAAGTTGAAGAAGGCTTTGCAAAATGGAAGAATAGCTTCTGTTATTCTTGTAAAGGCCCACAAATGACGGACAGTGCGGTCTATTTACTCCCAAGGGGCTTACTCCTGGAGAAGTGATGTTGTGATGGAATTTTGTCTGCAGTTAATGTTCACTCCCATGGGCAATGCTTTGATTTGGTATTATGGTCTCTACCAGCCACTTTTCTCCTCTAAACTGAGGTTGCCAACTGACAGCTCTCACCAGTCAAGAGGGTTTGGGGACAAAAGCAGGTGTCTTCCAAGCCACACCCATCAGCCGCCAACACCTCCACACAGAAACCAGGAGGATGTTTGTACACATGTGTCACAAATGAAGATATTGAGGATCCATTCCTGATCTTTTGCAACAGTCCTTTCTTTCTTGTAGTAGAAAGGGGGCGGGAAGCATGTCCCTCTCTAAATACATTATTCTGGAAGACTAGCTGAATGTTATGTGACAGAATGCAAAAAAAATAAATCTCCATAAACCCTGTCAACTGCTTTAAATGGCAAGGGCAGAAAGACCCTCTACAATATGTACAGTGGTACCTCAGGCTAAGTACATTTGCCATAACTTAGCTGTATTAATGCCTCAACTATAGTCAGGTACAGTGGTACCTCGGGTTAAGTACTTAATTCATTCTGGAGGTCCGTTCTTAACCTGAAACTGTTCTTAACCTGAAGCACCACTTTAGCTAATGGGGCCTCCCGCTGCTGCTGCGCCGCTGGAGCACGATTTCTGTTCTCATCCTGAAGCAAAGTTCTTAACCCGAGGTACTATTTCTGGGTTAGCGGAGTCTGTAACCTGAAGCGTATATAACCTGAAGTGTATGTAACCTGAGGTACCAATGTACATATGCATAGGATTGCAGTTAGATAACTAAAAAAAAAAAAAAGGCTAATGACTAACAATATTTTTTTACTGGCAAGTAACAAATCAACACATTTCCAGCTGGTTAAATGTTTCCCGCAAAATCAACATTTCAAAAAGTAAAAACTGATAACCTTCAAAGAAGTGAATCCTGAAATTCTGCCAGGATTTCATGGCAGTTGTGCCGCTTTAAGTGCAGTGATATGTGTGTGCTTATGAACATAACAACCTCTGTGCTGAATGATACCAAAGGTGCTATGTTAGAAACTCAGATATATATCATTACCAAATGGCACCTTAAACTTATGTTACAGTCACCACAGCAGAATGTCTAGACATCCATTTCCCCCCACCCCTAATGAGATTTGTTGCTGTTATTAATTTCATTATTATACTGCTTTATATTTTAATGAAAAAGATCTCCAAGCAGTTTGCAACACATTAAAACAGGCATCCACAAACTTGGCCCTCCAGCTGTTTTGGGACTACAAATCCCATCATCCCTGACCACTGGTCCTGTTACCTAGGGATGATGGGAGTTGTAGTCCCAAAACAGCTGGAGGGCCAAGTTTGGGGATTCCTGCATTAAAACATCAAATAAAATAATCCAAAATGAAACAAATTCAGCCTTCAAGGAAAATATTTCAGATCCTTCTCTAAGTGATGTTTTGCTTTCCCCATATTTATTTACCTACTTAATTTATATAGCTGCCCCATGTTGTTGTTTAGGTTTAGATTTACATTAAAAAAGGAAAAGGTAAAGGACCCCTGGATGGTTAAGTCCAGTCAAAGGCGACTATAGGGTTGCGGCGCTCATCTCGCTTTCAGGCCGAGGGAGCCAGCGTTCGTCCACAGACAGCTTTCTGGATCATGTGGCCAGCATGACTAAACCACTTCTGGTGCAACAGAACACTGTGATGGAAACTAGAGCACATGGAAATACCGTTTACCTTCCCACTGGAGTGGTACCTATTTATCTACTTGCACTGGTTTGCTTTCGAACTGCTAGGTTGGCAGAAGGTGGGACAGAGCAACAGGACCTCAGCCCCTTGCAGGAATTCGAACCACCGACCTTCCAATCGGCTCAGTGGTTTCGACCACAGCGCCACCCGCATCCTTCATCACAAGATCACGGGGCAGTTGACAGTTGCTTTAGAACAGTAGCGAGCCAGGAATTTCACTAGCAGGAGGGCAAATTAGGAGACCATGAGGGCATGGCAACCTTTAGCCTGCTTTGCTCCATCCTGTCTCATAGGCTCTTCACTGGGACCTGGACAGGAAATCCTTGTGGGTTCATGAAGGGGGGGGGGGAGGCTTACTAGGCCCAAGAGCAAGATGTCCTCCGTTCTCCAAGATAATTCTCATCCTGTCAGTGCTACAGCTCTGAATTAGCCACTTGGGGAATTGCCATCTGGATGCACCCTGATAAATCAATCATGTTTCGAGCTGGGCTTTCAGAATGTTTATACTCTGTACAGACAGACACAAAATCTGGTGTTGATAAGTCTTTCCTGAGAAAGTTAAATAAAAGCTTAATCTCTTAAATAAACACTGCCGTCAGGACAGATAAAAAAATTATGCATTAGTAAATATTACCATTTTTTTTTGAGCTGGCAGTAGATTAGACCGACTTGGCTAAAATCAACAGCCTCAAATTCTTAAGAAATCCGAACAGATATCACAACATCCATTTCTCACAAAATCTTCATGGTAGTATAGATACATAAACACACACACACACACACACACACGACTAAATGTTGTACTACTACCAAGGCAGAGAAGACCCAAATATATTAGTATTTTGTCACAAATTCACAGATAAAGAGTTTTATTACTTCTCTATCAAGGTCACAATTCTATGCAGCAGGGACGAGCAACCTGTAGCCTTCTTGGCGATGTTCGACTACAACTACCATCATCCCCGAACAGTGGCTAACACAGCAAGAACGGCCTATCAGGTATCCATCTACATCAGCCCTGATTGCATCAGTGTTTATTAAGGCCCAGGTAGCATCTCACATCCCACATCAGCTTAAGATGATTTACAATTGTGCAGGAGGTCTACTAGCACAGAGCAGGTTCCTAGATACAGATGCTCAGGCACCCCAATACTCCCCTTGCTCCATGCCTGCCAAACTGTAAGGTTCATCCCTTGTTGATACTTCCCAGTATGATCCCTCCACCAGTGGTGGATGCTGCCCATTGGAGTGGTGGGGCAGAAATCGGAAAGTCCACCCAATAGTGGAGCCAGAGTAGACGTCAGGCAGAGCTGGCTAATTCTAGTTTTGTCCCCATCCTTCTCCCTGCTGACTTATACACTGAAACTGGTCCATCTAGCTTAGTAATGTCTGCACTGGCAGAGGCTCTCTGGGATTTTGGGCTTGGGTCTCTCCCAGCCATAGCTGAGGATGCTGGGGGTTGAATTTGGGATCACCTGCATCCTAGGTAGATGTTCTACCACTGGGCCATGGCCCTTCCCCCATGACTCTCCAAGTCCTGGGACAGAGGTCTTTCATATCACCTGCTCTCTTTAACTGGCAATGTTGCTGGGGCTACTTCCATGCAAAGTCATTTGCCCTGCCACCGAAGGGCCAGTCATCTGTGTGACACAATTAAAACCTCTCTGACCTTCATTCATTCACAACCCTCAAGGCACAGAAGCAAATCAAAGGAAAAGCTTCTCAAGTTACATTGAGGAAATAATTGCACTCCACCTGAGCACTGCTAACCACCGGTTATCCTTGCAAGTCCTAACTAGCAATTTGTTTGACCAAGGTTTTCTGGCTTTCCAGTTGACCTCTTTTTTTGACAGTGCCGTTGCCAAGGCATTTTGGACTTCAGCTACCATTCCAAGAGAATTTGGCGTTTGTGAAGCTGAGCCACAGAGCTCTCGAGTTTCTCTGGCTTCCAGGCCGCACAGTTCTCAAAAGTTCAACAATCCAGGATGGTCTCTTTGATGGCAAAAAGAAGATGTCAACAAGCAAGAAGGTGGGGGGTGGGGAGTTTGCAACAAAAACCTGTTTGAGTCCATCTGGCAATTCCTGAGTGTGTTTGGCCAAGTGGCTGTCTTCCAAAGTTGAGGAATTCAGCATGGGAAGAGGACACAGTTTAAAACACAAAGAGAGAGAATGAGAGAGCTCACAATGGATGCCCAGTCGTGAAACTAGATGAAATAAAACCTTTGTGAAATGGATAGAGAGGACAGCAATTTGCTAGGTTGAGAGATCCACTGCAGTCTTTTCAGGAGAGGGTCATGAATAAGGATTGTGGGTGCAGGGAGAGGTTCAATTAAGTTTGTAGTTAAAGGAAGTTTACCCTATTCACACATTCCAGGGTTGGAATACAGCCACCCTTCAAAATCCATACTTCTCCAAACAAGTAACTTGTTGTTGTTGTTTAGTTGTTTAGTCATGTCCAACTCTTTGTGACCCCCATGGACCAGAGCACACCAGGCACTCCTGTCTTCCACTGCCTCCCACAGTTTGGTCAAACTCATGTTAGTAGCTTTAAGTAACGTGTACAAAATTGCAAACACTAAAGTATGCATATATGAACATTCTATGTATCTATTTATAAAAAAATATTTATAGACCATTGAAAACACATATCAATTAACCACTGTGGCATTTTAAATCTGAAACAGAAGGTGACTGTTGAATCTCTGTTGGCAGAGCATTTCACAATATTGGGTTAATGCCACTAAAGGCTCAGTTTTTTTATATATCAAATGAACCTTACTAGCTTGGAAGTTGATCAACAATCCTCCTGCAGATTATCTTGGTGATCCCTGGCATATCCTGACCCAAAATTGTTCAGGGTTTTGTAAATCAATACAACAAGCTACTGAAGTATGAAAGGAATGTCAGAAACCAGGGCAGAAGTACCAGCATTATAACCGGGAAATCTAGCACACTGAACCCCATGTGCGAATGCAGCCATAGTTAGAAGTAACATGGAAGCCAAGGCTTCCATCCCATAATGCCTGCCCTTTGTCATTAAGGCCACTCTGTTCCATCAGACTCTCTTCCTATTTGCCAGTACTTTGAAACCAGTGTTAGAAATTCAGATACTATATATATCAGCTAATCGCAACATGGCACCTTAAACCTGAGTTATGGTCACCGCAATGGAATGTCTAGGCACCCTTTTCTAACAATGAAATTTATTGTTATTCGTTTCTATTATTACTTTATATTTTACAGAAAAAATCTCAAAGCTGTTTACAACACATTAAAACATCAAATAAAACAATCCAGAATCAAACAAATTCAAAGGAATTCAAAGGAAAATATTTCACACCCTTGGCATTTGGCTTTCCCATATTTATCTACTGAATTTATAGAGTTGACCAAAAGCAGAAGAACTCTTGGAAGCCAGTATGGTATAATGGGTGGAGTGCCAGACTAGGACCTGGGAGATCAGGGTTCAAATCCCCCCTCAGTCATGAAGTTCACTGGGTGACCTTGGAGTGAGTCACAGCCTCTTAACCTCCCTGACAGGGTCATTGCAGGGGTCAACTGAGGCGGGGGTGTGCCATACACTTCTTGGAGAAAAGTTGGAATAGAAAGACAATAAATAAGCTGTTCTGCTTGCCAGCTTAAGAAAGCTGGAGGAGTCAGCAAAATGAAGTTGTCAGTCGTCAACCTGGCATCCAGCGATCTCTGTGTGGTCCCAACTGGATTCATGCAAAATGCACCTGGCGCCTGGCTAATTTCTAACACTGTTTGAAACCATAGCCAAAAGAGCTAGACTGTTCCCACAAGTTTGGCCCGAGCGCAAATAAGAGCCCTGCTGGATCAAACCAAAAGTCTGTCTAGCCCAGCATCAAATAGCGGTGAGACAGAGGTTTCTAGCAGGCCCACAGTAGAACATGATGGCAACAGTCCTCTTCTCCTATAGTCACCCCCTCCAGCAAGAAGTATTCAAACACATCCAAACCCTACAAGATCCCCCCCCCCTATCAGCACAATGCTCTCTGTCTTTCAGCTGGGATATGCATCTTGCTAACAGATGGCTGATGTACCAGGGCAGAAGGATTCATAAAGTTTACATGAACCTCCTGTAAACATAAGCCGAACATTTAGAAAGCCCTAGCACAACCAAAACACGCTCTCAATCAAAGGGAAACTGCACCCCAGCACACAGACTGAAAACTTCACCCAGTTGAGAGCAGAGCTGTCAGTTTAAGAGACTGCTCTCCAGTTATTTATTTAAAATGCATGAGCTTTGCACTTTAACTGTCTGAAACATCGAAGGGTGTTTATTTCAGCTTCGGAGACACTGCACTTGAACTCAATTACGCCAAAGAAAGTGACACCACATGATTTGGATCAAAACCTTGAAGGATGCCCCAAGTGTCAAATTTCCATGCAAAGTCTCTGGTTCAGACTAGAGGAACAAGCTGCATTTTACATATTGAATTGCAGGCCCCTGATGACAGACTTCCCAGTTGGCACCATAGCCGCTAAATGTACTGAGGATAATGTTATCTACGTATTACTATTACAATATACTATATATAATATTATTACAAGGTGACCCTTAATCCAGAAGAATAACAGCTTCAGCAAATCATATTAACAACAATTTAACTAGGCAAGCTGTAACAGCATAAAGGGCTGCAGACAATGTAAAGAGATTATACACTGTAGGTGGGGATAAAAGGAAGAAATTCCCTTAAAAACAAAATCAGTGAACACACTGATCTCAGGCACTTAGTAGAAGACCTCTCTAGCTTCTCACATGCATCTGGTTGGCCACTGTGAAGAAAAGGTTGGGTTTGTTTTTGACTTAGGAAGGGGGGACACCTTGGTAAGCAAAACCCCACACCTGATTAAATTCTAAAGATATTCTGAAGAGTGCTACAGTTTAGGCTGAACAAGGGTAAGAAAACTTGCAGGTATTGGAAGGTATGTTTCAGCACAGAACAGAGACCCTTCCGCAATGTTGGAGAGATACTGCCAGTGAGTAGAGCTGGGCAACATCTGGTTTTCAACATCACGATGTACCACCAGCTAAACATCACAATACATCAAAGTATCACGATGTCTGAAATAAGGATGGAACTATATAGAGGCAAACAGAGTGAGCAACCACCAGGAATGGCTAACCCATAGCTCCCCAGATGTTGCTGGACAGCTCCAACTCTGATCAGCCCTAGTCAGCTTGGCCACTGGTCAAGGATGATGGGAGGTGATTTATGTTGACAATTTGTATACAGTACCACTTAATTATGATGGTATTTAAGCAGCATACAAGAAACTCGGTATGATGCAAACAAAAACCAGCTAAAATTGTAAGATCAGACTTCAGTTAAAATGTCTGCTGGGATAATAATTTTGAAAAGCATTCAGTAGGTGCTAGCAGTTCATCTGGAAGGAGTTTCATAAAACTGGACGTACAATACTGAATGCAGCACAGCTCCTGGTGGAAATGAGCTATGGGGGACCACTAACAGTGACTCCCTCAAAGACCAAGCAGGGATATAAGCTTGTTCCCAAGGTACCCTGCAGCTAAGTTGCTAAGGGCCCTATAAATTAATATGAGAACCTTGAAGCTGGCTGGAAAGCATAGGGATAGCCAATTTAAGCTTTTGAGCACTGGACATATGTGATAGATTAGGTATGTTTCAGTCCAACAACACCTGAAGGTTAGCCACCACTCCTGGTGTAGGCAGTTCTGAGTTAGACGGACCATTGCATTTCTTATGTTGCTATGAGCTAAAGCAGAAAGAGACGCATACTTAAGCCATCAGTCAAGAAAAGAAGAAGAACAAAGACTTGTACTCTCATTAAACACCCATAGCAAATGTGATCTCTCCTGTGGCTGTTTTACTTACCTCTGGACATAAAAGCTAACTCAAAGAGGCCTTGTATTTCAAACACAAACTGCAAGCTTCTCCGTGCAATAGGGGATAGGAGAAGAGAGAGAAAGAGAGCTGAAAACTGCAAGCCAAAATATCTACCCCATTCCAAGCCCCCTACACCTACCTGGAAGCAATTACCCATGGAAGGCAAGAAGAAGCACCTCTCTCCCTGGGTTTACTTCCTGACAGCTGGAATTCTAATCCTTTACAACAAAACTGCTCCCTTATGCTTTGAAAAAAAGGGGGAGAGCCGCTCTCTCTTATTCTCGCTTGGTAGTAAAAATGGAGTCAGCCTGGTTTTGAAGCACCTGGATTTTCATGGATTCTTTCCTGGTCATTCATGTACCCAACAGGAATTAGCTAATGGCACAAAGATGGAAATTCTGGCGGCCGAGAAGAAAAGTCGCCATTTCGATGGAAATCAGGAGCAAAATCGTAATCTGCCATTGGCAGAAAGAAAGAAAGAAAGAAAGAAAGAAAGAAAGAAAGAAAGAAAGAAAGAAAGAAAGAAAGAAAGAAAAGCTTATTTGTGTACAGCTTCCCAAGCAAAAGGCAAAGAAAGACCTCGTGTTGACTTTAGGCTGACACAAAGGAATCCTTAATCCTTTCATGGGAACTAAATCACCCCTGCACAAACCCCCAAAAGACCCAGGAGAAGCAAGTCTCCCCTGTCAATGTGAGGTTCATTCACAAACAAAGAGATGGCATGAATCAAACTAAGTAAGTAAACAAAATAAGAACCTGAGGTGGGGTGGGGGAGAGAATAAGGAGAAAGGGGGAAGAAAGGAGAAAGGGGGAAATGTGCCCCCCCTATATCCATCACTGCCTGTTCCTCATCTGAAGGAGAGCAGCGCCTTCTCCCTGGTCACTGTCTCTTCCTCCGAAATGTGGCTTCCATTTCTGTTTGACTCCTTTCTCAAGATCAGGCATCCTTGCATTCCACACACTCAAAAGAAGGCATTAGCAAAATAGAGAAGCACTCACCATGTTTACTGGGGTGGGGCATAGAGTGGGGAGATTTGACCTGTTTGAACAAATACAGCCTTCCCACCCACCCCACTTGCCATCCCCGATTTTGACCTCTTCTCAATGTAAGAAGAAGCTCATCTGTGTATGCCAAGACAAATAAATCTATTTAGCTCCCCCCCCTCTATCTCCCCCATCCCTCTAAAAAGGGGTAGGGAGGGGAAATCCCTTAGTTCAGAACTTCAAAGGGATGCTAATACATGAAACAGGACCAGTGCTCCATTATGCAATTAAAAATAGATATAATTCAATATACATCAAAGTCATTTCAGAAGGAGCAGCGTAATTGCCAAGAGGATCACAGACCTAATGAGTGGGCTTGAGCATTAAGCCTTGCATCTATTCCTAAGGCTAGAGAGAGACACTGGCCGGGGGGGTGGGGGTGGGGAGTGCACACAGAATAATCCATCGCAAAACACAAGCTACACATTAAAAATAAGCCAGTAAGCAGTATGAATCACGTACGAGAACAAAAAATAAAATAAATCCATCACAACGTAGTCACTCTTTAAAAAATATGCCGGTAAGAAATATGGATCACATATAATAGCGCCAGAAGACCAGTATCTAAATAGTAGAAAGTGACAGTGTTAAAATAAAAAGCTTTCCCCCTTGCATACTCCTAACAACTAACTGATCTGTTTGCTAACCCACATTTCTTTTAGCCAGGAAGCAAGACCCATCCATTCCACTGGAGTTTTACAGAGGTATGCATAGGGTTGCGATTGGAGACTTGAGAGGGATAATGACTTAAATCAAGAAATAATTAGGTTTCCGTGTCAATGAAGCATTCATCTTGCCACCCCCACCCCCTGAAAGGTAAACTCAAAGAAACTTACGAACACAAGAGTAGGAACAACTACAGGGCTCCCAAAAATATGTACAAGAAAGAAGATCCAACTCAACTTGACCCCACTAAAACATAAGGAGAAAATCAAGACCCAAAGGCCTGTGTAAATAAAAGTGTTGCCTGGTGTCTAAAAAGAAGTAGCGATGGCGCCAGGTGTGTCTTGCCGGGGAGAGGAATCCAAAAACAGGGAGCCCCCATGGAGAAGGTGTCCCCCTCCCCCTCCACACCTCCCTTGGAGAGGGAACATTTAGAAAGATCTCAGCCAAGGATCCATCCATGTTTCTCAAGCTATTCTGGAAACCAAAAGTGCTTTTCGTTTCTGTTCTGACCAAGCTTCCCCAACCCAGTCATCATGATCATCAGCAGTGCCAACCTACTCTTGTAGGTTCTACGCACCTAGCACAATCCTGCATTCCTACACCATTCTTGGAGGCAGGGGACATTTCAAGTCCAGACTGGAGATGCCAGAGCTTGAACCACCCATGCAAGGGGGGTATCGTTCTTATTTGTTATTATGGTATGTATTTGGGGGGTTTTATATCGTAAACCGCCCTCTGTGATCTTTGGATGAAGGGCAATATAGAAATTTAATAAATAATACTGATGGGGCCAGGCTGATGCTCTACCACGGAGCTTTGCCTCTTTCCCCAATCAGGAGCATCTGGGAGAACATTAGGGCTAATAAGCTGAGCTAAATTTTGCAGGCCCCTCTCCCATCTCCAAGTACCTATGACTGAATACACAGGGTTTGGCCTTTTGACTTGGGGGGGGGGGCATGTGAAAGTGGGAGGGAGAGAAAGGAACCGTAGTGTTGAAAAGGCTGACATATGATCCATGAGATAAGAGCAGCTGCAATTAAGACCATGTGCTCTGTTGCACAGAAATATTTACAAATCACCTCAGAAGCAAGTGGTGTGTGTGTTGAAAAAGCCCAAATAGCTCATGGTCACAAATTACAGTATATATATATATATATATATATATATATATATATATATATGCTTTCGTAGATTTTCACGGGTACAGGAATGCAGGTTTTGGTGTCCTCGGGTGTCTTCCCGTGTAAAAGTTGGGGTGTCTAGGCGACGTTTCGACGAGGTCTCACTCGTCATCTTCAGGCTGGTGTTTTCGGCTTCTTGTTACTGGAACAGAGCTCTGTTCCAGTAACAAGAAGCCGAAAACACCAGCCTGAAGATGACGAGTGAGACCTCGTCGAAACGTCGCCTAGACACCCCAACTTTTACACGGGAAGACACCCGAGGACACCAAAACCTGCATATATATATATATATATATATGAATGAACGAACGTAACTGCAGTACTGTAAGACTTTACACCAGTCTCCACATGAACATCAGGATGTTTTTAACTGCAATCCCCATCACCCCCAAATAGGAAGATAAGAAATATCTGTGGTTGTGTTATGGTTTTCAAGGTCTGTGATAACTAAAGGGTGATAATTACATTTTTCAACACACACACACACGCGCACACACACCCCAATAACCCAAAGTACATTTTTCTACCATTTTGCAAAGAAATGACATTTTGCTTAAAATTTATAGACAAAGTCCTTCAACACAAGGGCAATGAAAGCCCAGGGATTTCTTCCAGCAGATCTTGCAACCGTGCAAATTCCCCATCAGATACCCCAATAAATAATAATAATAATAATAATAATAATAATAATAATAATAATAACAACAACAACAACAACAACAACAACAACAACAACAATAATGTCAAATGAGCACAACACATGCACTGCTCCTTGTTTACATCCTGCATCGGTGGCAGTTTCTCTGTAGGAGTGACTAGTTCCTACCTACTATACAATGATCATTCATTTATGCTTCTGCCGTAGTTCAGTAACTAACAGGTTCAAACCCAAGAGCAGTTTAGGGGTATCTGAGAGGATGCTATGATGAAGAATGACCTACCCAAAGTTAAAGGTGAAGAAGAAGAACTTCTGGCCAAAAAGAAGGTGTTTTCACATGGTTTCGGCAGTTCTAAGTATATAAACTAAGCTTATTCTGCCCTTAAATAAATTGTGCATTCGCTGTTCCTGGCATTGCCTGTATAGGCATCTCAAGGTATGAATCCGCTTTCTGCTGAGACAGGTCAGTGGTTCACCTAGAGTAGAATATGGGCATCTTGTCTACTTCAACTGCCCACAGCTCTCCTGTGTTTTGTTTTATGTGGCCCTTTCCATCACCTGATCCTTTTAAACTGGAGCTACCAGGGATCAAGCAAAGCATTCCACCATTAAGATGCAGCCCCAACTCTACAAACGCTGCCAGGCTTTTTCAGGATACAATACGCTGCGAAAGAATGCCCTCTCTATGCTACTTCGTTTGCTCAACAAAATCCACAAGAGATGAGAAAACCAGAGGTTAAAAGGAGTCTCACCACATGAATTAACCAATTTACTAGCCTCCAGACTATCATAATCAAAAATCAGAACACTGCATGCAAAAATCTGACCCCACAAAGCACCACCGCAATGCTTGCTACGATCTCCATTATAAACACAAACATTTGGAAGGAATTAATGGAACAATGCATTTGCTAAACCTGTGTTTCTGCCTTCCTCTTATTGATTGATCCCACCAGACAAAGCTGCAGGTAACAACTGCTGCCACGCACATTCCAGGTATCATGTAACAGTAACTGCCTGCCCTACAAACTGGCTATTCATAATTCTGTATCCATCACAGAAGCTGATCAAGAGGCAAAGCATATTTAAACATTCCCCAAATCAACACGTTATTGAAATGAGCTCAAAACTGAAGCCTTTTTAATGCTGTTTTTGAATATATATTTTGAATTCATGCCTGGCCATCCAGATATAATTTATGAAAGGTTTTAAGCACACCATACATTAAAAGCACTATGATACCCACTTTAACAGTCACAGCTGGGAACTGTAGTTTCTTAAGGGTGCTGAGTTTCTAGGAGACCTCCTATTTCTCTCATAGAACTACAATTCCCAGAGTGGTTTAACAATCCCTCTTCCCAGGGAACTTTGGGAATTGCAGCTCTATGAGGGGGATAAAGTAAAAGGTAAAGGTACCCCTGCCCGTATGGGCCAGTCATGTCCAACTCTAGGGTTGTGCGCCCATCTCACTTAAGAGGCCGGGGGCCAGCGCTGTCCGGAGACACTTCCGGGTCACGTGGCCAGCGTGACGAAGCTGCTCTGGTGAGCCAGCACCAGCGCAGCACACGGAAACGCCGTTTACCTTCCCGCTATAAAGCGGTACCTATTTATCTACTTGCACTTTGACATGCTTTCGAACTGCTAGGTGGGCAGGAGCTGGGACCGAAAGACGGGAGCTCACCCCGCCGTGGGGATTCGAACAGCCGACCATACGATCGGCAAGTCCTAGGCACTGAGGTTTTACCCACAGCGCCACCCGCGGATAGGGGCCTCCTAATAATGCTACAGCTCCCATGATGTCTTTTTTTCTGGAGGGGAGCCATGACTGTTATAGTGGCACCATCATGTTTAAAATATATGTGTGGTGCTGGTGTGTTGTGTAGATTTCTAACGTTTAAAAAAATACTTTTCAGCAGAATAGCTCAAAAATACCAAACAGCTGGGAGAGTCTCAGGAAATACTGGAGATTCTGAGCACAAAACCTTTGGTTTAATTTGTGACTGCACATACAAAGATGTGATGCAGCAGGCAGGCAGCCCTGGAGTCAGATCTGGGAAGATTATACTCTTACCTTTGTTTGCAACAGTGTTGAACAACTTTTCAGAACTAGAGTCGGAGACCTAAAAAACAATGGAAAAGAAATACACATTAGATCGTTAAGTCAAGTATATACCAACATGACGGTAGTGTAGGGGGGAGATATTTATTGTTTTACACTTCAAGGGCACAAAAAAGAGATTTTAAGTCACAGACAGAAACATAGCTGTCTACGTTTCCTTTTTTTTAAAATGGAAATTCCCTTATTCCGAATAGGATTCCTTGCAAGAAAAGGGGAAAAGTAACAGCTATGGACAGAAATAAATTTTGGTGGAGGAGAGTGAAATATGGATCTCAAACCCTAAATGTCCAGAAGATGGTGCTATTTGGCCATGTCTTAATTCCTACAGTAGATCTGGCAGTGTTTTCTGGGGTTTAGGGAGAGAACGCTGAATATTTCTGCAGGTCTGTTTTTAATTGTTGCATATTCAAATCAGCAGCAACATGCACGCACACACAAACATATATATTGTGTGTGTGTGTTTTCTCAATACAATACGAACTCTAAGCAATTACAAACCACATTGCAATCCGAGAGAGATATGGCAATAATCATTTGTATCCCGTTCCCTCCAAGCAGACCTGAGAAGGCATACAGGAAGCTATCCATCTGAAGGCACACCCTCTGAAGTAGGTTAGACAGAGGCATGTTTAGCCTGCTCACAACTGAGCGCAGATTTAAATTTCCACGCCGATGATAATCTGATCTCACAAACAACCACAACGGGTTCTCCATACAAACTCCTTGACTTCCTTTAAGACATCTTAGGCCAAGGATAGGAAAGCAATGGCTTTCCCATCTCTGCCTTAGTACCTGTTCATTAACCAAACTTGGAACATTTCAGAACGTCTGCACATCACATCGCTGTGCGCACCCATCACTGCTGTGGGATGTTTTATCAGACCAAGCCGCAGATAGTTGCCACTGTCTCAATGATGCATTAATCTTGGACAAAATAAGCAGGATGAAAAACCACTTTTCTCACTTGATTTGATAACTACTATTATAACAATAAAAATACTATTGCGTGTGTTTCTTAGTCATGATGCCAAATTTGAAATAAAATACGAATGGTTTTAATCAGCTATTCCGGAGCTTTGTTTACAAGAGAGCTCATTTGCTGTTCGACATTATACAAGCAGACTGGAAGCCACCTGAACACTAATCTCACCTCTTAAATCTCTCTAAAGACTTCCTGAAAAGCAACCCCCCCCCCCAATAATAAAAAGAGAAAAGCAGTCTCCATTGAGCAAATCTATGCAAATTGATACGCAAATGCACATGTTTTAGGATATTTTGCCAAATGACAGGCATCCAGCTAATTTGTTAGCACAGTCTTCCCCAACCTGGTGCTCAGTAAATGTTTTGACTATAATTCCCAGCAGCTTCAGCCACGACCAGCATCGCTGACCATTAGCCACATTGCTTGGGACTGGCAAGAGTTGGAATCCAGACAGCACACTGACTAGCCCTTTCATAGTGCAATCCTATGCATGTTTTTTGAAAGTGAGTCCCGCTCTCTTCAGCAGAATAAGCGTACACACCAAATGGCAGGCTCCCACAGTTGTAGCCACAGGAATATAGTCTTTCTTTCTAACCAGTCTTGTAATTCACAATTGCCTTCTCACTTGAACCCTCTTATTTCACCCATGGAACATGTTTACTAATGCAAAATATGCCAGGGAGTAGTATATTGTGGGGCTCAGATTTAACGGCTTCTGCGGCCGCCAGATTATGATCCAAAGCCTAAGAGATTCACAAGCATAGCTGCAGTCAAGATCCACCATCTATATGCTCATAGGAAATTGCTTTCATGAGTGGGAAAAGATGCCATTCCAGCCATTAAGATTTCCTGCTAGCAATTAGTGTGAGAGAAAGAGAAAGCTTTGTGCATGTGAAAAACAAATTAAGAACTCGACAAAAGCCAGCTATTTGTGCTCTATGCGTTTGCAAACAATGGATAAATGGTAAGTTAAATTGAACGTTAATATGTAGCGTATGAAGAAATTAAAGCCACACTCATACATTTGTGAACATCAGGGATACTAGCCACTTGTTTCTACAGCTGACCCTACACATGTTAACTTATAGGTAAGTTCTAACAGGGATTACACTGAAATAAATTTACACAAAACTGCATCCTTTATCATTGAAAAGCCAACCGAAAAGACCAAAAATGTTTTTATTTACTAGTAATTCTTCATTTGGTGTGTTGTTGTTTTAAGGCTGTAGTCTCAGTATTCTGAAGTGATTTCAGCAGATTAAAACTCCTTGTGTTTAGGACACAGCAATACAAAATACATTCCGCCCCCACCTGAATTACAAATGTTGGGTGTATTACCTGCAGACAGATTCATCCTGCAGAACAGCCAAGCAAATCAACCAGAGAGAAGTTTGCCTTCAAGAGGAGAGAAGTCACCCAGTTTCACCCAATTTGAGAGGTTCCTCATTGCTTTCCTAACCTTGCCATTCAACCGGATCTGCGGCGCAAAAGAATAGCTTTCCACACTGGCTTCACCCGCTGCCATGCGTTCGAATCCAGCTCTTCCCCAGAGATCCAAAACAATGCTTTGAGAGCATGTTGTGTGCTCATTCCTCCCCTATTTAATTTGCAACTTTCAATAGTTTAAAGGAAGGTTTATTATCGTAAACACTATGTTACAGTATTTTGATACTTTGAATGCACAAAGTAATTTGCCTTTAACACATCCACCCTACTTCGGGGAGGGGGGGAGAGCTCCCTCATGTTTGCGATGACAGCAAATAATTAAGAAAAACACCATTTATCTATGGAAGACTCCTGCAGTCTCTAGCAGAAACTCTTTCTCAATACCGCTACTGAGGTTGCTTGGGATGTTTGCAAATCACAACACAACACAAAACAGATATTCCGTCAACATTGCGCTCAGAGTCATATCGACTTTTAGTAGCATGCTCCCCAACACCATTTAAGAAATAAATTATTGAGGTGAAAGAACACCTGAGAGGAAAGAGGACACTTGGCTTGAACTTTTGTTTGGACTATTTAGGGGGGACAGACATGAGGCATTTGGGAACTCCCTTACAAATGATCCGATTCATTTCCTCCTTTAGTCAAATTGCAGAGTGCAAACCTCTGTCCTTTTATACTGAATGATTTCCTATTTTCTTCAGCAAAGAGAAGCTGGAGAAGCCAAGATAAGAAGGTGTCAAATGGGTCCCACTTTCAAATGAACTGAAGTTTTTTATATACAAAAATAAATAAATAGGGAGAGGCATGGGGGATGATGGGCAGGAAATCAATTTATTAGCAGCAGCAGGAGGAAATTTACTCTCTCCGGGAACGGAACAGGCAATGGATCTGCAAAGTTCCATTTATCAAAGGCCATTTTTTCCAGATGGGAAATTATAATTCTGCAAGGTGGCAGGAGGGGGACGAGACCCTTTAATTTCATTTCTTCTCAAGGCCTTCTTTCAAAAGGCGATGGAAAATGCGGACCCTGCTTGTTTGCCATTGGCGAGCCAAGTGTGTTCAGATGCGCTAACGCCAAGTTCAAATACATTTTGACAAGCAAGTCTCTCGACAGATAGAGATAAGGAAAGTAAGACTCTGCCTCATCCTAAGTCAGACAATTGGCTCCATCTGGCTCAGTGCTGCTTACACGGACTGGCAGCAGCTCTCCAGGATTTCAGACAGGGAGTCTCTCTCCCAATCCTACCTGGGGATTGAACTGGGACCTCCTGCATGTGGGGCAGATGCTCTACCCCCAAGCTATGGCCCTTGCTCCCCCAGCAGTGCCTTCAATCCAATCCCGCTTTTGACAAAAGCCTCATCAGCTCTTCTGGCTACAGACATTGTGCGGACAAAGATGAGTTTGGGGAGGGAGCCACCATCTCCCTCCCTCCCTCTTTCATTTTCTCCTTGCCTTTAAGGTTAAACCTTTTAGCTCCCAAGCACCCCCCCTCCTTCATTCCCCTTGGACTCCAAACGTTAAAAGTCAGCAAACCTCCAGGCTAAGGAAAATCAGTTCCTCCTCTCTTCCATCAAGGAATTTATTGCCATACAGGGGGATGTATTACTCAAAAAATATTTCCTGTCCAGACAGAAAAGGGGTTGGCGCTTTGCTTTCTTGGCATGAGCCAAGGCCAGGCACTTGCAAAAACATCAGCTCTGACATGAAAGGCTTTTTGAAAGCGGGATCCAGCCACCGCAAGCCACCTCCCGCCTAAAGGGGGGGGGGGGGAGAGAGAGAATCCTCCAAGCCATAATTAGGGGCCGAGAGACTGCTTTGCATCAAGGAAAGCCTGCCCTCACAGAACAGAGACTCTGCACGCTGCAACCTATTAGCTGAGTGCGCAGAGATCCTCTTTCCCTGCTCTCGGCCCAGGAGCACAAGACTGGGACGGGGAGGGGGGAGGTTTAACACCCAGCTGCTTTTCCATTCATCCTCCCAACCCAGGGATCTATTTTTTCACAATCCTAACCATCATCCCAGAGAGCAAGAAAGCAGCCTCTCTGTTCCTCAGACACCCCGTTCTTCCGACACCACACAGATGGAGGCAAAGCAGAGACAATGGAAGTTCTGGTTGTTTTTAGAGACCCGAAAGAAGGCATACGACATGTTCTGTGGACATATATCTGGTCCAAGAGACCCACAGCAGGTCAGGAGATATATGTATATATATATATATATATATATCTCACTGCAAGACCACTGCAAGGACGCCAACATATTGAGGGTGATGGTACTTTACCATACCATAATCCAGTCTCTGGAGAGAGAAAATGACCCATCCACACAGCCCAAGTGAATGTCAAAAAAGAAGGCCATTGTGGCGTATGGAAGAGAACTCTACATTTTGACCTTGGTTCAAATCACTGCTCAGTCACAAAGCTTACTGGGAAACCTTGGTTCAGCCGGTACCTCTCTTTTTCAACCTAACCTACCTCACAGGGGTATCGTGAGGACTGGGAAGGGAGCAACAGTAAGTGCGTGTTTTATGTGTCCCCCTGGATTTCTTGGAGGTAAAGCAAGATAAAAGGAGTAAGTAGCAGCAGCAGCAGCAACAACAACAACCCCTTTTTCGCTGTGCCATGGGGATTGACCAGGCATGGTCTGAAAAACAGACAATAAGGCAACTTGGCTGAAATCAAAGCAGGTCTGAGGAACAGCAAGAAAGAAAAGCCATGAACTAAATTTTGAAAAGAGGTGCCCACACCCGGCAGGAAAGCCTGCAGTGAGATCACCCCATAACAAAGTAGTGTGCTTAACGGGCTATGTGGAGATGCAAGAGAAATACTATTTTGGGTGGGAGTGCAACAGCGCTTTATTTATTTATTGCTATGTACCTTCCATAGGCAAGCACCAGTGAAAAGGAAAGAAGGGGGACCACTTTGGAGTTAATTCCTTATGCACAACGCCAGCCTAGCCTCAGTCAGGATGTAACAGCAGCAATATGGTATCATAATGAGGATCTGCATGCCATATACACTGAGGGTGGGGACAGTTCACCCAAAGGAAAACGCCACCAAGCCCATCACGGAGAGAGAGAGAGATTTGCGGATGTCAAACTCATTCCGAAACCTTCCCAATCTAGGTTCCACGCTCAAGCACAACAGGACAGAGCAAGAAATTAAGTGTCTCCCTTCAATTATTTTAAAAGCCAGTAAGCCAGGACATGGAAACTGTTCGCTCATCTATTCAACAAGAGCCCTCCAGATACTGGAACACTGTTCCCAAACAGACTTCCAAGAGCAAACGGGTTGTTGTTGTTTTCCCAAAGGAAGAGGACACCCTCTTCTACGCTGATGGATTGGGTTGGCTTTGTTTTCTTTTAGATGAGGAAGGGACAGAGGTGATATGACAGGCTTGTAGCTGTGGGACAAACCTGCCCAGCCCTCCCCACCACCACGAATATTTTTCTTGAGGGTGGTGGGCAAAAAGGCACATCCCCCATCCTTTCAACTTGCGCCATTTCAGCGTGGACTGCGAGCTAGCCACAAGGAATTCTGATTCCAAGAAGAAAACAAGGGAGAGAAACACAGGAACCACAGCTTCCGCAAGACCATGGTTTGTGGCAGGTCTGGGGGGCAACTTTCAATGCAGGAAGCCGCTGCCCCCATACACACACACACACACACACACACAAATTGTACTAAACCAAGTAAGCCTGCCTCTCACCAGACACAAACGGTGCGTGAAAGAAAGCAAAGGTACAATCCACACAGATACACAGAAACGCACCACACCTAGCGGGTCGTTCAAATTCTGCCCCGAGCGCAATTGCATGAGGCCATTTACCTGATCGCGCAAAGGGTTAACCCCAATTGACAGCCCTCAAGTTCATGGTGTTTTGTTTTGTTTTTTAGAGGGGCGTGGTGGAGATTGATTCTCCGACAAACTCGGATCCGTCTGCTCAGAAGAAACGCTTATTCCCAAAAGAAAAACCAAACTATTCCATCCAAGAGCGAGCCTTTCCTTGTTGTAGGTCTTCCAGAGTGCACGGCCATTCCGGGAGGAAGAGTTGTTGCGACGGAGTGGCTTTACGGGGTGGGGTGGGGGGCGTAATCGCCGGTCCTTCGGCGGTTAGGGAGGAAGAAGAAGCCGCCGAAGGGCTAAAGCGGCTAAGGAAGAGGAGGGGCTGGGGTGGAAATCAGGGGTCGTGCTGGGAGATTCCAGCCGGCAGGAGAAAGGGAAGCATGTGCGCCCAGGGCGCAAAGAACCCCTTTTGGCACCGCGCGCTTTGGAGAGGCTCCGGGCGCCCAAAGACGGCGGCGTCGGCGGCGTCGACTGTTCCCGTGTGGTTGCCTCTCCTCCTCCAGAAGGGAAGAGAAAAGGGTGCCGGGGAGCTCGCAGATCCACCGCCTCTTGTTCGCGCACACAAAGCGCCTCTCCAAGCTGCCCCCCTCCCCGCTTCAAGTGAATTCCATGGGCACCAAGGCGCGCCGGCAGCGAAGCGATCCCATAATCCAGAAAGTCCAAAAGCGTGGCCCAAAGCGAAGGCTCCCCCCTCCCCGGACGGCCTGGGGCTCCGCAGCAGAAGCCGCCGAGGAAAAAGCAGCGCCTGTCCGCCGGCTGCCGCGCGCCCGCTCCCTCCGACGGCTCCGCAATCTGGCACGGCTGCTTTCCCACCGCCAGCCAGCAGCGCCGCCTCGCCCGCCCGCTCCGCCCCGGCGCAGGCTCCGCCTCCCGCTTCCCCGCCTCCGCCGCTTGGCTGCGCCGCGCGCCTCCCCAGTCCGGCTGCAGCCCGGAGTTTCGTTGGAAACAGCTCCCGGCGGGATAACTGTAAGGCAGCTGGCGCCCGCGTGGCAGAAAATCTCCCCGCGACGAATCCCTGAAAATAATTTAGCAGAAGGGCCCCCCAAGCCGGAGAAGTGGGTTGAGGAAGTGAAGTGATACACCCCAAGTGTCTTTGAGTCAAAAAGCACCTAAGGCCACGTACATCAAAGAACTGGAAGGGACCCTGAGGATCATCTAGTCCAACCCTCCGCAAAGCAGGAATATGCAGCTGTCACAAACGGGGGTCAAACCTGCATCCATGGCATTATCAGCCCCATGCTCTGCCCAACTGAGCACTCCAGGCTGTCACGTCTACACTTTACATTTAAAGCACTACAATACCATGTGAACACCCTGGGTTTCCCCGCCACCCAACACACCAATGAATCCTGGGAACCAGAGTTTTCTATGGGTGCTATAGGAGCCAATAGTTGAGGGGCTGCCCCCCCCCCCCAAGTTGATGGGCATTGCCATTCAAATGTTGTGGGTATGCACCAACATGTGTTCAATTACACGGGGCATGGTTTACCTCCCCTCCCTCCATATTTTATTCAAGTTGACCCAAACACCATTCTAGGATACATCACCAGAAGTACGTATAGTGTCCTGATCAAAGGAAGTAATAGGATTACTCTATTCTGCCTTGGGCAGAACACACCTGGAATACTGTGTCCAATTCTGGGCACCAAAATTTAGGAAGGATGTTGACAAGTTGGAACGTGTACAGAGGAGGGTGACCAAGATGATTGAGGGCCTGGAAACCAAGCCTTGAAGGAGCTGGGCATGTTTAGCCTGGAAAAGAGGGGACTGAGAGGAGATACGATAGCAATCTTCAAATATCTTAAGGGCTGTCACATGGAAGAGGGAGCATGCTTGTTTTCTCCTGCTCTGGAGGGTAGGACTTGATCCAATGGCTTCAAGTTACAAGAAAAGAGATTCCAATTAAACATACGGAAAAACCTTTTGACAGTAAAAACTGTTTGACAGTGGAACAGACTCCCACGAGAAGTGTTGGACTCTCCTCCCTGGGAGATTTTTAAGCAGAGGTTGGATGGCCATCTGTCATGGATTCTTTGGCTGAGATTCCTGCATTGCAGGGGGTTGGACTAGATGACCCTTGGGGTCCCTTCCAGCTCTAAGATTCTATGATTCAGTGACACCCCAGATGGGTGCTGAGAGCCCTTAAAGGTAAAGGGACCCTTGACCGTTAGGCCCAGTTGCAGACGACGCTGGGGTTGCAGCGTTCATCTCACTTTACTGGCTGAGGGAGCCGGTGTACAGCTTCCGGGTCATGTGGCCAGCATGATTAAACCGCTTTTGGTGAACCAGAGCAGCACATGAAAATGCTGTTTACCTTCCTGCCGGAGCAGTACCTATTTATCTACTTGCACTTTGATGTGCTTTCGAACTGTCAGGTTGGCAGGAGCAGGGACTGAGCAACAGGAATTCACCCCATCGCGGGGATTCAAACCGCCGACCTTCTGCTCGGCAAGCCCTAGGCTCTGCGGTTTAACCCACAGCGCCATCCATGTCCCTTAGGAGAGAGAGCCCTTGTTGTTGTTTTGTTGTTTAGTCATTTAGTCATGTCCGACTCTTCGTGACCCCATGGACCAGAGCACACCAGGCACTCCTGTCTTCCACTGCCTCCTGCAATTTGTTCAAACTCATGCTGGTAGCTTCGAGAACACTGTCCAACCATCTTGTCCCCTTCTCCTTGTGCCCTCCATCTTTCCCAACATCAGGGTCTTTTCCAGGGAGTCTTCTCTTCTCATGAGGTGGACAAAGTATTGGAGCCTCAGCTTCAGGATCTGTCCTTCCAGTGAGCACTCGGGGCTGATTTCCTTCAGAATGGATAGGCCCCTATTCCCTTCACAGAGCTGCAATTCCCTGAGTTCCCTGGGAAGAGGGTTTTGCCATTAAACCACTCTGACAACTGTCGCTCTGAGCTGAATGGAATCTCCTAAGAACTCTCAGTACCCCTAGCAAACTACAGTTCCCATGATTCTTTGAGGAAAGCCATGACATGACTCTTTAGTGGTATGATACTGCTTTAAATGTATAGTGCAGTTATTTATTTAACAAAATTTTTATACTGCTTGAGTGTAGTAAAACCTGGTTTACAATAAAAAATAACCAATAAAAATAGTTTAAAGCAATTAAATATATTTAAAGTTAAATTAAACTGCCGGTAAAATAACCAATAAAAATAGTTTAAAGCAATTAAATATATTTAAAGTTAAATTAAATTGCCGGTAAAAATGAATAAATAAATGCACCTACATCTACAGGGGATAGGCTTGCCTAAGCAAGTATGCTTCAAGCAGGCACTGAAAAGAGTGCAGGGAAAGTGTTTGCCTGGTGTCAATAGGCAGGGAGTTCCAAAGTGTAAGGTAAAGGTAAAGGGACCCCTGACCATTAGGTCCAGTCGTGGCCGACTCTGGGGTTGCGGCGCTCATCTCGCTTTATTGGCCGAGGGAGCCGGCGTACAGCTTCCGGGTCATGTGGCCAGCATGACTAAGCCGCTTCTGGCGAACCAGAGCAGCGCACGGAAATGCCGTTTACCTTCCCGCTGGAGCAGTACCTATTTATCTACTTGTACTCTGATGTGCTTTCGAACTGCTAGGTTGGCAGGAGCAGGGACCGAGCAACGGGAGCTCAACCTGTTGCAGAGATTCAAACGGCCAACCTTCCAATCAGCAAGCCCTAGGCTCAGTGGTTTAACCCACAGCGCCACCCACGTCCCTCCAAAGTGTAGGTGCTGCCAAAAAGAAATTGATTTCTTACAACTGAAGTAGTTGAGTGGGCACATACAGGGTAAGGCAAACCTGCAAATAAACTTTAATAAATTCTAAATTACTTTATTAAATTTAAGAGTCATGGGCTCGCCTTGCTGGAGATCTGCCCCAGAATTCGGACAACCACATTCTACCACCACTGCTGGAGGCAATATGCCTCTGAGTACCAATTGCAGGGAACTTCAGGTGGGGAGGGTGCTGTTGCACCCATGTTCTGCTTGTGGCTTTCCCATTGGCCTCTGGTTGGCCTCTGTGAAAACAGGGTGCTGCATTGGCAAGGCTTATCTGGCACTCTTATAGGTTGGGGATGTTTTTGCTCTCAATTTCCTGCCTTGAGCCCCCAACCTCCAACCACCAATGTCTCAGACTTGTTCCAACTCTACATTTAAAACTGTTTTAGTTTGTCTGGGGTGTGCGCCCTGCAAAGAATCAGATTGTTTTGACTCCTTAAGAAAACCGAACCCCGAACCCCCTAACAGGGTCTACATTATGTGGCCGTGCAAACTTTAATTGTTCCCATCTTTCTCATGAAAGCATTGTTTTAGGAAATGTATCAGAGTGCAGATGGGAGACCTACTTTGTGTTTCACGACCAAACAAGAGCTTAATGTTTGCATTACATGGGAAATGGAACTGATTCTCTTTGTGCTTCACATCTACACCACATATTTGAAACAGGTTTAAGAAACATGGCTTCCCCCAAACAATCATGGGAAGTGTTATGTGCTGGGAATTTAAAATTGGTGTGGGATGATGAACTACAGTTCCCAGGGGGAAAGATCCTGTGTTTCCTGACAATGACAGGAAAAGGTATTTTAAGGTGTGGGGTGACCTAGGGCTCTACAACTGCTTTGCCTGATTCCCAGGGTGAGGGGGGCATATTTGGAAAGAAGCAGAGGCCCTTTTGAGGTGAGGCAAGGTGAGGTGAAGCAATCTGAAGCTCTTCAAAGATTTTTTTTTTTTAAAAACCACCCAATTTCCACAGGGATTAAAAAATATCCCCAATCACAGCTTGCCACATAAATGTTGAGAACTGAATTTAAACCAATGACCCTTCAGTGAAACCCCCTGTGCTGCAGAATATGCAGCTGTCCTACACAGGGATTGAACTTGCAACCTTGGCATTATCAGCACCATGCTCTAACCAACTGAGCTATGTATTGAGGGCCCTCCTGCTTATTCTACTAAATGGGACCCTTGGGATCTGGCTCCAGAAGCCTTCCTGCATGTCGCTACCGCCTAAACCATTACTACTAATCCTGTACACAGCCTCCTCCCCTACAGGACCCAGGAAGCACCCAACCCGTCCAGGATCTAGCCTGGATCTGGTCCCGAATCAGTTTTAGGGATAGGGCTTATGTTTAATTAGTTTTAAACCCAAGTTCAACAATTGGCCAGGAGGGGAAGGAGGACAGGCAATGTTGCAAACTCAAGCCCAATGCAGAAGGGTTCAGTCCTGCTTCACCTGCTTGCAAAGGGGCAGCCCTCTGGACTGAGTCCCCCGCTTAGCAGCTAGTGAGCAGAGGGCTCGATCCTGCTAGGTGCTGCTCACCCAGCATGCTGCCTGCATCATACACACCAGTGAGACAGCTTTCCCATGCAACACTCATTGCCTCATAGCCCTGGATTGCCCCAGGCAGCCCAACCAAGAGGTGTCTCAACCCAAATGGGCCCAATTGACCCAACTGGAAGTAATTGTTGAAAGAGTGTTATGTGGCAAAGCAGAGAGTTTATTCATGTCTGGGGGGCCCCAGACTCCACTTCCATCATAAACTAGTGTTCTGAATGTCTGGAAGGAAAATTTATGGTCCTCAAGACCAGTAACTCCCTTATGGAATACCCATAAATGATGACCGTCTTCGGTCCAGGTTTTGAATCTGTGTGCGGAATACACAGAGATCTGTATATACTGGGGCCGACTGTCTCCTTTTTGTGTGTGTGTGTCTCTCATTTTGACAAATACTCCTCTCTCTTTCTCTTTCTATCTCTCTCCCCCCCTCCCGCCTCCCCTACCCCCCGTCTTTCCTAGGGGGCTGTGACTGACAGATTAATATATGTCTAGCTACGTGTCTTCAGAATCAAAAGGAAGGTGCTGTCAGAATTGCTTGTCAGAAAACGAGATTAGGTGCACTCGTCATTTCAGAGATAAGGTTGCATTTAATGAGCACAAAAAGGCTGCTTGTGGGGGGAAGAAAAGGCAGTGGGTAGGGGGTGGGGTGGGAAGAAGAGTGAGCCCCCCCCCCCGTGTCAGCTGAGTGCTTTTTTGTATGTGGCTTGATACTACAGCACCCTGTCAAGGCCTATTGCAGCTCTTCAGCATCAAAAGGGACGGTGGAGTGGTACCCTGGCTTTTAAACTCTCCTCGGGTGTCTCCTTAAGGGGAGAAGGAAAGGTGAGGCATGTATATATTTTAAAGGAAGGAGCCTGAAAACATCAACAACCGCGTGGTTAAATGGATCGCTGCTCTTCCCCACATAGATATATATCACAGTGGGGTTTCTGTGAAATATGGAACTTGTCTAACAAGTGAAGGGTAACTAATGAGAAACAGAGCACGATCCCATTGAAACCAATTGTGTTTTGTTGTGGAAAATATTTATCAAGTGCTCATTTCCTTCAAGCCCCCATGCTGCGATTTGCTGGTTATCTAACAGAGCCGTAATCAGAGCTCCGTTTGATGTGGTGTTCTGCATCCCTTCCCTTGCCCAGCTCTGTTGCTGTTTTGCTGTTTGGATGTTACTCTTAAAACCCCTCCCCTGAATAGTTCCTCACCACCTTCCACAAGGTGAGGGTTCGTATTTAAAGAATGAGCATGTTTCTCCTGTCTGTTCCTTGGTAGGTCTGTGGGCTTACTCTGCTCCAAGTTGCACACCTTCCGAAAATGCTGTTTAGCTCAAGAGGATTTATAAAATCCATTTAGGGATTTCTGGAGCATTTTTCAGCAGCTGACAGCTTTATATATAAATTTATATATTTCATAAAATGTATATTCTGCTTGAGATTGTTAGGATGGAAAGCCTCAAAATGGTATACAAAACCAGCTTTCAGTTCTTTCTGTTTATTTCCATGGCAAATATGCTTCTGGATATTGTTGAAATGCTGCAAAGGGGAATCTTATATGGCTCTGCACCCCCACCCCCAGATCTGATCCAGGGCCTGATCTAGTGGTGAGCAGAGGGTTCAGCCCTGCTGGGATCTGCTTCATCTGTGCATTCCCTCAGGGTTCCCAAGACTGCACCCTCTGCTCACCACCTGATGAGTCGGATGTTAAATCCTGCTCAGTTTGGCTGTGTGCTCCTGTTCTACTGCCAGCAACAGGTGCCCATAGTCAAAGTATGGGGCTTTTTGAAAACCCTTTTTGCAACCAGCCCCAGGCTGCCCTTTGAAAAGGCTGTTGTGTGCCTCTTCTTGGTATGAAAACCAGGCCTTATGAGGAATGGTTGAGGGAGTTAGGTATGTTTAGCCTGGAAAAGAGGAGACTGAGAGGAGATATGATGACCATCTTCAAATATCTCAAGGACTGTAACATGGAAGATGGAACAAGCTTGTTTTCTTCTTCTCCGGAGAGTAGGACCCAAATGAAGACGACAAAGAGAAATGAGGCCGTGGAGAGGCTGGCACTGCAGCATAAAGGCTGCTGGACATGCCCCCCCCCCATGGCACGTGGTTGGGCGGCCACCGGGGGGGGGGCGTGAGCGCCAGCCAGGTGAGCTGGAGGCAGGGGGCAACGCCCCCTGCTAGGAGCGGTGTTCGGGCTCCCGCCCACAACCACTCCCCTCTCTTTCAGGGAGGAGAGTCTTTACAAGAAAGAAGATTCTGACTCAGGAAGAACTTTTGACCATAAGAGCTGTTCGACAGTGGAACAGACTCCCTCAGGAGGTTGTGGACTCTCCTCCCTGGGAGGTTTTTAAGCAGAGGTTGGATGCCCATCTGTCATGGATGCTTTAGCTGAGATTCCTGCATTGCAGGAGGTTGGACTAGATGATCCTCAGAGTCCATTCCAACTCTACATTTTTATTATTCTTTTTTCCTACTTGCTGCCTGAGGCCCTGCCTTCTAACAGTCCTGGATCACTCTGGTGCACAGGTAGGCAACCAATGCCTGGGGGTCCGGATCCAGCCCAATCGCCTTCTCAATCCAGCCTGTGGACAGTCCAGGAATCAGCGTGTTTTTACATGAGTAGAATGTGTCCTTTTATTTAAAATGCATCTCTGAGTTATTTGTGGGGCATAGGAATTCATGTATTTCCCCCCCTAAAATATAGTCCGGCCCCCACAAGGTCTGAGGGACAGTGGACCAGACCCCGGCTGAAAAAGTTTGCTGACCCCTGCGAGTCTGGTGGACCAATGTGACCCAGGGTTGTCTCATCCCAATCTGTCCAAAGCTCAGATCCCCCTGAATCTGCCCAATTCTCTTTGGGATCCAGTACTCAGCCAGATCAGGTGCACAACGTGTGTGTGTGTGTGGGAGAGAGAGAGAGAGAGAGAGAGAGAGAGAGAGAGAGAGAGAGAGATGGGATTCTATGTGCATCAAAACATGCTTGATTCAATCAACAGCCACAGCAAGATGGTTGTCAGGTTCTTGGGGGGGGGGGTTGCAATTTTTATTTATGTGTCTAATAATGCTTTCCTGCACCTGTTCCCCAGCAAGTCCTTCCTCTTCTTCACAACTAGCATCCCTTATTGTTGCCTTATGCTCTCCATGAATTTGTCTAATGCTCTTTTTAAAAGCCACCCAAGCCAGTGGCCACAAGAGCTTCTTGCAATAGCACAACAATTATTATCATTATTTTTATTCATTCACCAGCACCCACACATATCTCAAGGCGATGCAAAGTTTGAAATAACTAGCTAAGCCACATCTGAAAGCCATGCACAATGTGAAGAAGCCCTTTCTTTTGCCTCTGCTGAATTTCCCACCATCCAGCATCACTGGAAGTTCCTAGGTTCTAATCGCATGAAATAACATGGGGAGTCTTTTCTCATACCATGCATGCTTTTTATAAATTTCTGTTATGTCTCCTCTCTCCAGTAAGTATAGAAGCAACCCTTTTTCACATTTACTACATTTACCCTTTTGCCATTTACTACACATTTTATGACTCTGCAATGGCCCATACCCTCCAACATTTCTTTGATGAAAATAGGGATGTCCTGTTCCGTAGTAGTAGTAGTAGTAGTAGTAGTAGTAGTAGTAGTAGTAGTAATTTTATTATTTATACCCCACCCATCTGGCTGGGTTGTCCCAGTCACTCTGGACGGCTTTCAACATATATAAAAAACATTAAGCACTTTAAAACTTCCCTATATAGGGCTGCCTTCAAATTTCTTCAAAAGGTTGTAGAGTTACTTATCTCCTTGGCTCAGGGGTCGCACAACTCCATACCCTCTGATGAAAATAGGGACATCCTACCATACTCTCCCACAGTTCTCCAATGGAAATAGGAGCGTCCTAAAGAAGGCTGATCACCGAAGAATTGATGCTTTTGAATTATGGTGCTAGAGGAGACTCTTGAGAGTCCCATGGACTGCAAGAAGGTCAAACCTCTCCATTCTGAAGGAAATCAGCCCTGAGTGCTCACTGGAAGGACAGATCCTGAAGCTGAGGCTCCAATACTTTGGCCACCTCATCAGAAAAGAAGACTCTCTGGAAAAGACCCTGATGTTGGGAAAGATTGAGGGCACAAGGAGAAGGGGCCGACAGAGGACGAGATGGTTGGACAGTGTTATAGAAGCGACCAACATGAGTTTGACCAAACTGCGGGAGGCAGTGGAAGACAGGAGTGCCCGGCGTGCTGTGGTCCAGGGGGTCAGGAAGAGTCGGACACGACTAAACGACAGCAAAAGGAAAAGTGGGACAATCTGGGATCGAATCAGAAACTGGGATGGCTTCTGTAAATCCCTGACTGTTACTGGAAAATAGGGACACTTGAAGGGTCTGATGTCCTGTGAGGGTGCTTTAAACAACCATCTGCACTTTTGTCTGATCGGGCTGCAGTGGAAGGGCCTTGAGCCTGAAAGTATCAGCCACACTGAGCTATCTAAGGATTCCCAAGTGGGAAACCGGGAAGCGGGGCATGATTGCTCAACTCTTTTCATCTTTGTTTCCATTTGAAAACTCCCCCACCCCTCAACCCAAAGAACCCTCATAAAATTGCTGGCAGAGCAACTGCCTTGCTGTTTGGCTAAATGAGAATTCCAGCGTTTTATGCTAATTCACTTTAGTTTTCTTTGAACCTGCAGTTTATGGCCCTCTGCTTAAAACTGCAATCTGTTCTGGATAAAAGGGAGGGATTACAAAGTGTTTTTTTAGTTTTGCAAAGGCTGCAGAAAAAAAATATAACCAATGTAATGTGGTGGGGGGGGGGGAGTCTAGGGTTGCCATTAATACTATGAAACAAAGGGTACTGTTTTTGCCAAGTTGCAAAGAAGAAGCAGGAGCCTTTTACCAAAGCGCCTATTGTTCTTGGTTATCGGTGCTTGCTGAAAACTGACTTCTAATCCCAGGCTTTTGCTGGTTGTTAATGAGGTTAACCTGACTGGCCACATTCACACCATACATTTGAAGCACTATGATGCCACTTTGAACAGCCATGGCTTCCTTCACCCAAAGAATCCTGGGAATTGCAGTTTGTAAGGAGGGTGACAGGTGTTATGAGACGTTTATTGCCCTCACAGAGCTACAATTCCCAGTGTTCCACTGACTGGCTGCTGTGAAGCACTTCAGAATTGTAGCTTTGTGAGGGAAGTAACACCTTTAGGAGACCCCCCCCCCAACACCACCACATTCCCCTCCAGAGCTACACTTCCAAGAGTGGTTCAACCATCAACCCCTCATCACAGGTATCTCAGGAGAGGAATAGGGGTCTCCTCTCAGCACCCATAGCAAACTACAGTTCCCAGAATTCTCTCTTTTCGGGGGTGGGGGGTGGAAGCCATGACTGTTTTCAGTGGTACCAAAGTGCTTTAAATCTATGGTGAGAATGTGGCCTCAGCTGCAGTTGAATTTATTGGGGTTCCTTGTTTTTATTAAAGATTTTTGTGGGTTACAAAAGCATTGTCTCTATTTTCAAGTCACAGAGTCTTTTCTCACATTGAATGTAACTGATCTGAATTTATTGTTCCTACTGAATTTTTTGTAGTGTTTCATTGTGAACCCCCTCAGGATAATTGCAGGAAATACTGTAAAATGTATTTTTTTAAAAAAAATAGGACTTGCAGATTTGCTGTATGCTCCTTTTCTTTTATCCTCTGCTCTTACGCTGTAACATGCTGAGCAGAAGCATCAGCTGACAGGGATGAGTACAGTGGTACCTCGGGTTAAGAACTTAATTCGTTCTGGAGGTCTGTTCTTAACCTAAAATTGTTCTTAACCTGAAGCACCACTTTAGCTAATGGGGCCTCCTGCTGCCGCTGTGCCACCGCTGCACGATTTCTGTTCTCATCCTGAAGCAAAGTTCTTAACCCGAGGTACTATTTCTGGATTAGCAGAGTCTGTAACCTGAAGCGTATGTAACCTGAAGTGTATGTAACCTGAGGTACCACTGTATATGGGGGTTCGGATCAGGTCAGATGCCTGATTGTGAGGGGCAAGGCAGGTCAGGAGCTACAGCACTATGGACAGCTCCAAGTGACAAAGGTTGAGAGCAGACAGAGCCCTTGTGAGCCTCTTTCCCCAGACTACCTCTCCCAGGCCCAACCCTTTGTGGCTAACTTTCAGTTACTAAAGGGTCAACTCTCTGCCCTGAAGACAGATACTACTCTTGTGTTCGCTAGCTTCCTATCTGGTGCCTTCTCTACCCTGCTGGACCAGTGAGGTCCTGTGGGAGGCATTTGGTTCCTCTGACTCAGGGGAAGCCACCAATGAGGGTTCAGGCTCCGACTTTACAGGCCACGGTAGTCCTGGCAGTTCTTGTAGGATCTCCCACCCACCAGCCTCAGGCTCAGTGGTCTTCTGACCTCTATCAGCAGGCTGAGAACCCTGAATGTGGTCTTGCTCCTTAGCTGGAGACCATGAAGTCTCTGACACAGAGTCTTGACTGATTGCTGGACTCTGGGGTCATGTTGAGGCAAGGATGCCTTTCCAATGGTGCAGGGACCTAGTTCCATTCATGGAGAGGGAAACTGCCTGCTATCTGCATCAATGCTCATCCACACCACCAGTGCACAGGGTAAGTCTTTGGCCAAATTCCACCCCATACCAGGATCATCTTTGCTACTATGTATCCACTCAATTGTTCAGCTTTTGAATACTCTGTTCTTTTTGATTGCAGCTGTACCCCATTTCATAACTTTTGCATCACTTTGATGCATGATTCACCCTTGTCAGGTAAGATCAAAATGATAATAATTGCAGCACAGGTCTGTTCACAAAGCTTTCTCCCACACATAGACACACCATTCATCAAATAGGCACCAATGTTGTATTTTTGCTGTTGAACCATAATTCTAGATACAAATGGCAACCCTCCACTGCCCATATAGCAGTAGCACCATCTTGACCTGTCTCTCCTATGGTTGAACCTGAACAGCAGACTCCATTAGCCCCCACCCCAAAGTTCCAGTTGGCCTATTAGGGTGGTGAGTGTGGTTATTTTCAGATGGGTGGAGTGGGGGCCTCTTTTATTTCATCAGTGGAGCACCAAAACCAATGGGATAGGAACATAGGAAGCTCTCATATTCCAAGGCAGACCATTAGTTCATAAAGCCAGGGCCGGCCCACTCATGAGGCAAGCTGAGGAACTGCCTCAGGTGGCAGAATGTGCAGGGGCAGCAGATTCCAGTGTTTATCCTGATTACCCCCCTTGTTCCTGATTTAGATCTTCGCTCACCACTTCTTCCTGGATAGGGTAGTGGGGTACTATTTTGGGGTCAGCCCTGCACATGTAGCTCAGTAGCACATGTAGCTCAGTATTGTCTTTTCTGGCAGGGAGCAGCTCTCCAGGATTTCAGCAAATTCCAAGCCCTACGTGGAGATGCCAGGGACTGTACATGCGACCTACTGCATGAAAATTAGAGGCCCTGTCACTGAGCTGTGTGGCTAGTAGGGGAAGAGAGAAGAAGACAAAAAAGGGGAAAGGGGAAGGGGTTTTGGAGAAACAATAGAATATACTGCACAGGAACACAGAAAACAGCATTAGACAGAGTCAGGCCCTTGTGCCTCATGTGGGAGCTCCAGGTGGTGCTAAATTCTGCAGCTAGACTGCTTACTGGGAACAGACTTACCACCAGCAACACTAATCCAAGCCCTCTTCCATGATCTGAGAGCGGGGGAATCACTTGATATAGCTATCACTAGCAGAGGGTAAAGAGAGAGCTATATCCTCCCCCCCCTCAATGGAAGGGGCGGCCCTTGATGTGCTAGAGAACATTTGACCCATGGCTTAATGTTTAATTTGGTTGTGTCCCCTTCACAGAACTACAGCAAATGCTGCAGGACCTTTTGCAAGCCTGAAGCACAGAGATTAGAACCCTGTAAGAAGCAAGCTGTCTTGACATTTTTCTCTCCCCCCAGAGCATTTAAGATGAAAGGCCTCATCTCTCACTTGAAATGGCGGGGAGGGGGTGAGTTGCCCAGAAGTCACACATGTCCAAAACCATTATATGTATATGTCCTCCACACTGAAAATCATCTCTTTTCCCTCTCTCTTTTCTCCCTCTCTCTCCTCCCTCTCCCCCCCTCTCTCTTGTCTCTCTGCCACTCTCTCTCTGTCTCCTTGCTCTGCCCCATCCTTTACAGCTGAAACAATTGACTCAGCACCACACAAAAAGATGCAAAGTTGCAGAGGGCTGGCGCGAATCTCCAGCAAAGGTTTTGTGTGCTTGTCCTTTGGGAACACAGCGGCGGCACCTGTCCCAGGATTTCTCCCCCTTTGGGGAGAGTGGGGAAAGCAAAGATCCTGATAAAAAATGTCTTTAAATAGAAGGAAGGTGGGGTGGGAGGGAAAAAAGACGTCTCCAGACTTCAAAGTCAAGCCAGATTGTTGGTCAGCTTGATTCCAGCTCTCCGGTGTCTTGATTCTATTTGCCTCGGTCAGAAAATATACATCACTGGGCGTTTTGTGCAGAACAGTCGTGCCTTGGCCTATCGCTTTTCACAGGCCATCTGCATGATGTCATCATCGGCAACAACAAAACCTCTCACATTTTCCCTGTTCAGCATTTTTTTTTTAAGAGTTCAAAATATGCAAGTTATTTGAACTCAGTGATGTTTTCCTGGGTGCTAGATAGCCTGTTGCACGGCTAGGTTCCCTCTCTATGGCACCTCTCTCCTTTCTAGGAATCATCTCTATTCCTTTAACCCTTCCATTCTCTTGGGTGAAGTGCAATTCTAGTGCACCGAGAGAGGCAGGGAGCGGGTTGGAATCACATTACCCACATCAGGAGACCCCCCCCCATTCCCCTCAGAGAGCTACAGTTCCCATAATTCTCTGGGGGATTTTGATTTATTGTTAAACCACCCTGGGAATTGCCAGAATGGGAACTTGGTGCAATGAGAGGGACATGTTGCCATGCTTGGGGGAACCACAAGGTTTGCAGAAATCAAACAACAACAACAACAACAAGGCACCTAACCACCACTACCCCAAAAAGAAAATGCCCAGCCCAATAAGAACTGAGCATGCTGAGTCATCATGGAATATTTACAGAAAAGAAAAATGGTGGTTGGGGGGAGTAGAATGCTCTTCTTGAGCTTCTTTCCACTCATAGTAACTTGGAGGACAGCAGTAACTCCGAACAAGAGCACTTCTGCTTGGAGAGGCAGATACATTGCAACATTTAGTCTCCCCCCCTTTTTTTTGTTCATTGTAAACTAAAAATCTCCGAGCACTCAAGCCTTTCCTCACAAGGAAGGTGCTCCAACACTGATATTATATGTTCTTATAGCCAAACTAATTTTTGCTTTCACTGCTCCACCCCATCAATTAGCCTTTAGCAGTTGAAGATTCATTTTGCTATTGTTTTCTTCACTCCCCCCACCAATAAAAAGACCTTCATCTCAATTTCTTTGTGTATCGCAAAGAGGCCTCTGCTCCAAATGCAAGTCTATTTTTCATTTGCTGATGCCTCCTCTTTGCATTCCCATTTTAATAAATGCATTATAAATGAGCAAGTAGGAAACAGTAAGGAAACGATGTTTTACTTTTAAATGCTAATTACGAGGCACGGCACAGTTAATGTGTGGGGTGTTCTGTCAATTTTTAATGTTTATGCCAAGTGTAGTCTTCAATTTAACATGAGCTTTTAATCCTTTGAGTACTGAATTGCCTTTTAATGCTTCCAGCACGACATTGTGTTTGCAGAAAGCCAGGCTGGAAAAATCGTATTTGGTGCGGCTGGTGTACGTGTGCGCGCATGAGTCTGTGTGATGGAGGGGAGGCGCATCAGCACAAATGCCTCTGTTTGGAACAACAACTGGGGCTAGTGGTGCACTCCAGTCACGCTGGCTCAGAATTTGCCAATCTATTCCTCAGAATTCAGCACTAAGGGGTAGACTGTTGGTGGAAGCAGGGGCTCTGTTTAACTGCTATAATCATAGAATTGTAGAGTTGGGAGGAACCCCAAGTCCAACCCCCTGCATTGCAGGACACAGCTGAAGAAACCTTGACAGATGGCCATCTAACCTGTATTTCAAAATCTTCAACATCAACTTCGTTGGACTGGTCATGTTGTGCAGATGCCTGATTATCGTCTTCCAAAGCAACTACTCTATTCCAAACTTAGAAATGGAAAGTGTAATGCTGGTGGTCAACAAAAGAGGTTTAAAGACTGTCTCAAGGCAAATCTAAAAAGTGTAGTATAAACACCAACAACTGGGAAACACTGGCCTGTGAGCGCTCCAGTTGGAGAACAGCCTTTACCAAAGGTGTCATGGGCTTTGAAGACATTCGAACTCAGGACGCAAGGGAGAAATGTGCTAAGAGGAAGGCAAATCCACATCATGATCAACTCCAGCCCAGAAACCAATGTCCCCACTGTGGAAGGACATGTGGATCCAGAATTGGCCTCCACTGTCACTTATGGACTCATTGTTTAGCTATGTTTATGGAAGACAAGAAGACAATCTTACTTGGCTATGAGTGGAGGAAGAAGAAGAAGAAGAAGAAGAAGAAGAAGAAGAAGAAGAAGAAGAAGAAGAAGAAGAAGAAGAAGAAGAAAGAGAGTCCACAACCTTCCAAGTCCACCACTGTCAAACAACTCTTATCATCAGAAAGTTCTTCCCAATAGTTAGTCGAAATTGCCTGTGATTTGAACCCGTTCTGGTCCTCCCCTCTGAAGCAGGAGGAAAAAAATATTGCTCCATCTTCCATGTGGCAGCCCTTCAGATATTTGAAGAGGGCTATCATACCACCTCCCAGTCTTCTCTTCTAACAGTACACAACTTCCTCAACTGTTGTTATGTTTCAGAGAGTGGCCCTTGGAGCCGGCGTCCCAGTTGCAGAAGGTCTAAACTCATGGTTGGAGTTTGTGGGTCAAACAAGCTGGGGTGAAACATAGAGCATCAGTTCAGATCTAATATGTGATCCAGAGACCAGGCCAAGCTACAGGCCAAGATCAACAATACTGTAGGGAGTCTAGGCAAAGGACAGCTCAGCAACGCTGGGTATTGGAATCAGGATTAAGGAAACCAGGACATCTGCTGGTCCCAGCAACTGGAAGTCTCCAATGGGAGTCTCAGACCTCCTAGACCTCACTTGAACCACAACTTGGGATAGTGAAGGAGTTCCAGTGATTACTTGCACACAGGGAGACCCCTGACCCCTGGAACTTTGTGTTCCAGCATTCTTGAGGATGGGAGGGGTGACTCCTCTTCCTCCTCTGCTGAAGGCAATGGGACTGCAACAACACTGGAATCTTACAAGTTCCCCACCTCTGTTGTGCTACATTCACAGGCTTAAAAGTTTATTAGGGCATCAGCTTTTGTGGACCTAAGTCCAGAATGTGTTAGCCTTTAATTTGCTACAAAACACTTTGTGGTTTTTCTACAATGGGGAGTGTGTGTAATCTCACTGCTGACAACATGTAGTAAGTATCTGGGACCATTACTCAGTCCCAGTACTTAATATAACAATTCTTATTAATTAGGAGCTGGAACAACAACTAGTTTTCAATCGGAGTGTTGTCAGACAGTCAGGCTCCACCCACCCCATTGCCCATTCTCCAGGATTTATCTCTAACTTACCACCCCAATGTTTCCTTTAAAGAAATGTTTCCAAATGCACAATCACTGCAGGCAGTTTTGCTGTTGTCATTGTTAAGGTTTCCGATTAATGTCAAGACAAGTACAGTCGTACCTTGGTTTTCGAACGGCTTAGTTCTTGAACGTTTTGGCTCCTGAACGCTGCAAACCCGGAAGTGAATGTTCCGGTTTGCGAACTATTTTTGGAAGCTGAATGTCCAACAGGGCTTCCGTGGCTTCTGATTGGTTGCAGGAGCTTCCTGCAGCCAATCAAAAGCCGAGCTTTGGTTTCCGAACATTTTGGAAGTCGAATGGACTTCGGAACAGATTCTATTCAACTTCCGAGGTACAACTGTACCAGAAGGCTACAAGGAAGGCAGGACAAGGTGAGGGAGGGATCCTAAATGC
This sequence comes from Podarcis muralis, assembly GCF_964188315.1. Lineage (NCBI taxonomy): Eukaryota > Metazoa > Chordata > Lepidosauria > Squamata > Lacertidae > Podarcis > Podarcis muralis. Next base: position 35,249,890 of record NC_135669.1, on the reverse strand, counting down.
TTGACCAGTGACCACATCTCAAGATCCATGGGTAGCAGTCTATTCATAAATGCTCCTAGATTTTAAAAATAATGATGCCCAAGGTCCACATTTTGCCATCAGATAAAGCTTCTTAAATAAAGAGGGGTCAAAACACTATAAAACACCAAGGTTCACATAATTCCCCTTTTAAATGAGCAGCAAAATAAGACAGCATGAAATTATAGGACTGTGGTGGTTTCTCGTAGAAGGAAAATGACCGTCACATGCCAGAAAGTCAGACAGGCTGAGGTTTTGCAAAATTACAGCAGTTGACTTCCTCGTGGTGACAAGCGACACAAGAACTGGCAAGACCAGGTTGTTGTGTGGTTTGGGAGGTTGGAAACAATGTCAGCACATTTTGAAACTGCAAGATCAGAACTTATCAAATCTGGATCGTTCCAGTGCAATTCAAGACAATTTGGAGGCATATTTAACCACAAAATAGAATGTCCCACAACATGTTCCCCGGTTAGCATGAAAAAGTTGCGAACATCTGGTCAGCTGAGTGGAATCCTCCTATCTTAAATGAATCTTAAATGTTATTTATTTATAATCAAAAGTATTTATACGTCTCCTTTTATCAAAGCATCTCAAGGCAGTTTACAATAAAATCCACGAAAAATTAAGGGCTGTATCCAGTACTGCTGTTCCACTATTGCAACAGACTTCTGCATCTGCAACAGAACTTTCCACTCTTCTCCCTTCCCCTCAAAATCTTCTCAAGAGAATTGAATGACCCTCTGCATCAGGAATCTGTTCCTGCGGTACTTTGAAACTATGCTTAAACTTAGCCTTCCTCTACTCTGAAGTAAGCCTCACTGGGTTTGCTGGATTGTTTATTAAAATATTTGTACACCTCCATTAGATTTTTTTTAAATTATCAAAGTGGCTTACAACAACCACATAATGAAGACCATATAAATTTTTAAACTCAGACACTGTCAATTAACTATTATAGAAAGATATTTTCTTAGCTGCTTGCACATGGCTGGCAGGATGGAAAAATTTTCAGCAGCCATTGAGGGGGCTACTTTCAAATAAATGTAGAGAGGATTTCCCCACCTCTACCCCAATACCACGGACCATTATAGCGACTATTCTGGAAAGCAAGTGAAATAAGTTCCTTTCTGAACTTACTCTTCCTGTCTGCTCATGCATGGCTCAGGCTGGTGACTCCAGGAGAGTACAGAGGCAAGCAAGGCTCCACTACTACCCTGGACAGCTCCATGAGAGCAGGCGTGTTGCTCCAGCAGCAATTGTGCTCAGACTGAGCCATAAATAGGATCTGCAGCTCTGGTTTAGTTGCAAGATCCATATTCACTTAAAGTGGCCCTAACCACTTCATCAGCTGTCGGCTCAGATGGAGTGGGGAAGTGGCTGGGGTACCCGAAGTGGAGTCCTCTGAGAGGAGTACAATGTCTATAGGTGGCACAACAGGCTCTGCTTGACCAAGCACCAGGGGTGCCAATTTGAATAAAATACTGGGGGACCCAGGTAAGCCCTGCCCATATAATCAATCACATGATACGGTGCACACACACCATTTGAATGGCAATGCACATCAACTTTGGGGGGCCCGGCCCCCTCAAATATTTTATTGGACAGGGGTTGAAGGGACCTCAGCCTCTAAGAGCTGCTCCTATATCATTCATATCACATCTATATCATTCCTAACTGAATCCAGCCCCAGACCAGGTTGGAAAGGACCTGGTGCAGCCCTAGTGTTCAGAAGAAAGCCTCTGGATATCACCTGCTACGGAGGGGCTGGGACAAGTGAAAAATAATAAGTGTTTTGCCCCGTTCTGTGTCCAGATTGTGTGCTTCTCAAAGATATGCCAGATGGCCACTGAGGGAATCAGGGCACTGTACTCAAGAAGATCTTTAGTCTGACCCAACAGAGCTCTTGTTACATTATTGTCATATCACAAGAGTGGCCAACAGTGTCAAAGACAAGGCAAGTCATTTGGTTTCCTTTTGTCTGTCAAGGGCAGCAATGAAAGCCTTTGTCATCTCGCCCCAGTTTGGGGAATCCATTGGTTTTTACCCTCGTGAGACTAATTATACCAAGTCATCTCACACTGCACCCTGGGCAATGTTTTGTGAAGTTAGCTTTGTGCTGTTCAACATCCATCCCCACCACTGGTATCTTACTGTCACAACAGCTGAAGATGAATGATTCCCTGTTATAACTGCTGCAGGAACGAACCAGTCCACCTGCCAAACAATTATTAGCCTCCAGCCCCTTCCTCATCAAAGCAGAAAAGCAAAGGTCTGGGGGTTTTTTCTGCTGGAAGGAGCCATCAAGGCACAACATTAAAGAGTCTTGCTGTATCAGACCAATTGTCCATCTTCTCCAGCTTCCATCAGTGGCCCATTATAGAAAACCTACAAGCACATCCTGAACACAACACCACTCTCCCCTCTTACAGTTTCCAGAAAACTGGAAACTGGGCGACTGAAGACAGTCCTCTATTTGGAGTACTGCCCTCACTTTGGGGGTAATCCTGGATCCAACATTGTCACTTGAGGGCCAAGGTGACCTCAGTGGCAAGGACTGCCTATTTTCAAGTCCAGCTGGTCCTCTAGCTGCAGCTCCTTTGGGACAGAGATGACTTGACCATGATACTCACTGATCTCATAGAATGGGAGAATTGGGAGGGACTCCAGCAGTCACCTAGCACAGATAACCTCCAGACTGGATAACCACAATGCACTTTAGGTGGGGTTGCCCTTGAAGACTTGGAAATTGCACCTGGTTCAGAAGGCGGCAGCCAGATTACTGGCTGGGGTTGCCTTTAGAACTCATATAAACCCTGTTCTGAAACAGTCACGTTGGCTGCCAGTTAATTTATGGACACAATCCTAGATGCTTGTGCTTGTATTTAAAACCCTAAACAGCTGAGGCCCAAAATACCTGAGACTTCCTCCTTCCCAATAGGCCCTCTTAGGTGTTCAGATCAGTCCTTTTGATAGTTCTGTTCCCCTCAGAAGTTCAAGGTGGGGGTGGCCTGGCAGAGGGCATTCTCTGTAGCAGCCTCTAAGTTGTGAAACTCCTTCCTCAAAGAGGTAGATCTGGAAAACGCTGAAGATGTACATAATGAGGCCCACTGGCTTAATGAAAGGTTAGACAAACTCATGGAGGCTTTGTCATAACTGAACCTCCAGAGCAAGTAAACCATTGAATGAATACCAGCTGCTGATGGGCAAGCGATGGAGGAGGGTTCTTGTCTTGGTCTAAAAAGCCTTTAAGGCTTCTTAGAAGCATCTAGCTGGCAACTGAACTGAATCCTATGGGACTAGGGGTGGTTGAATCTCTCAGTTTTGATTTCCCTGTTTCTCATTTTTCACATATTAAGTTCTCCACATTTCCACATCATTTTGTTATTTAAATGCATATATGCAACTGCCTATTATACACATTTGTGCAAAACAATTCCCCCCATTTCAATGCATTTTGTATGTTATTTTCACCAGTACGAGCATTTTTTAAATGCACACATTATACTAGCATATGCATTTTTGTACACATTATTTGGCCGGGTAACTGTATTGCAAAATTCAGAGAAGTGCAAATTCTGAAGAATGAATGTGTTTTGGTTCATGCGATCTTTGAGAAAAAGATAGATTTGCCTTTAAATGGAAAGTGAGTCAGATTTCTCCTCCATCTCTATATTGGCTGCTTGGGCTGATCCTGGAGAGATCTTCTTAGGGATCTACTTCCTTCCAATTGGCCTTCTCATCACCTGCCCTGCCATAGCTGCCTATGTTTATGTCTATGTTTCAGGACTGGCCCATTAGCACACATATCTCCATTGGCCCTTTATGTCTTAACCTCCCTGCAGAACTAGGTTGCAGAGGCATAGGGTGTCATCAGCTTGCAATCTTTCCCTGGGAGGTAATTAGTTCCCATTTAGAGGGATGACAAATTGATCAGGCAGGGATCTTGCCGAGCCTAAGAGTGAAGCTAAATGGGGCTGGCGGAAGCCCCTGGCAAGTCAGACTTGTAAGCCTGTCAATGCATTTTACAGTTTCAGAATTTAATCACCCAACAGCAGGAGAGGGGAGACATTGCTACTAGGTGGAAAGTGTGGCGGCGGGGGGGGGGGTCAGAAAGAAATATGGGGAAGGAGGAGGAGAAGAAGGAGGAGGAGGAGGAGAGGAGCAGGAGGAACCAACACTTCTTCCTGCAAGTTCATTATCGCCTCTCTAAAGCATGACGACTTGTGAAATGGGTTAGATGCACGGATGCCTCCGTTAACGGCCAAAGGAGGAGGAGGGAGGGAGGGGGGAGAGTGTGCACGGGGCTGCGGCTGGGGGGGGGGGTTGCACATCATTAGGAACGGAATAAACGATACCAAGGCACAGAGCAGAAATGATTTGATTAGCAATTTCCAGTTTTGAAAAGACCTGGATGCAGACCAAATGACTATACAGAAGGTGCGACGGAGTTCTTAATTGCTGTAGCTGCACAGGGAGACGCAATGATTTGTGACACATAATACAGCACAGTACGCCGACGCTAATAACTGTTAATTAACTGTGGCAGTGATATACTCTCAAAATGCACATATGAGTTACCATAATTTCTCGATTAAAAGCTACACCGTTAGGAGCCAAGAGAAGGAGGCTTGATGGGTGTATGGGGGTTGTTTGTGGGGAGGGGGGGAGAGAGATGGGAGTAGCGTCATCATTTTTTATTTTTATTTTAATGTAACCTTCCTTTGGAGCATGGTTCATCTCCTGTTTCGGAGCCAAAGCAGCTAGGAAACGCCAGGCATGAAAAGATCCTCCTGCCAAAATGCAAAACAGTTCCTGAATGAACCTTTCCCTCCAGAGAAGCAGTTATTAATTCCGAAAGGCTGTTCCTGCACCACGCCATCTGGCAGGCAGCAAAAGAGTTCAGGGGAGGCTGTTCCGCAAAAGATTCCGCCTGGATCCTGCTCGCCCCAGTGACATCACGCACTAGCCAGAGGCCCAGCCCCACCTCCCCTTCATTTTCAAGTTTTAAAATGTTTTGAGTCATGGCATGGCAGTGAATGCACAGAAGTGGATGGACCCACGGAGCCTGTTAAAAGAAACGTACAACTTCCAGATGCAAGAAGAAGAAGAATGGTGGAGGCTGGTTCATTACGGAGAGTGGAGCATTGCTCCACCAACTTCTTCCAGCCCTCACCTGCTTGACTTCTTACATACAATCAGTCCAGGAGGGCATAGGAGCCAACTCCTAGGGGTCAAGGTCTCTTCAGCCCACACCCCCAATAAAATATTTGAGGGAGCCATGGCCCCCAAAGCTGATGGCTATTGCTATTCAAATGGTTTGTGTGCACCACATCATATGATCAATTATGCAGGACAGGCCTTAGACAGGCGCCCCCCCCCCCCATATTTTATTCAAGTTGGCATCCCTGCAGGGGGGTAGCCCTAGATGCCAGCTTCCTCCTCGACCACCTTAATCTCAGTTGTTACCCCTGAGAATAGGGACAAAACTAAAATTAATGGGTTCTGCCATAGACTCCACTGGAATTCCAGCTCTTTCTGAGAGTATCTATACCCAGGAGAGCCCCATAGCTCAGTGGTCCACCATGAAGAAGGAATGATAAGAAGTAGCATGGCTGGAAAAGACCTCCATCTGGGAACAGATGGTGAGCAAAACCTTTGCAGGACGTCCTGGGGAGCTGCTGCCAGACAAAGGAGACCGTATTGAGGTTGATGGACTCATAGGAGGCTGGTCCCTTGGGGCAAATGGGGCTCTGCCCTGCTAGCTATGTCCGTCTTCAGCAAGCCCCCACCTGCCTGCCTTCTTACTTATATCAAGTCCAGCAGTTAACCACATAGCCAATCAGTTTCCATCAGCTCCTTAGTCTTAGTGTTGCCCTTGTAGAACTCAGCAGGGGGAGGCTGGGGACAAAACTAGAATTAGTTGGCTCTGCCTGCCATTTGCTCTGGCGCCACCTACTGTTGGGCTCCCTGTCTTCCACCCAGCCACCATTGGGAGGACTCGCATGTCATTCTCACACATGCTTTACATGCATGCAGAAAGTCCAAGGTTCATTCTCTAGTGTCTCCAGCTAAACGAACTTCAAGAAGTGCTCCCCCCTGGGAAGGGCTTTTGCTTCTTACAGCAGAAAAAAACCTTATTTATTATGGATCACTGTATCATAAGAATATATCAAGGTGGTTTAGTAATAATATATAGATAATAATTAATTTAAATAAAAAACCACTTGACTTTAAAATCAGAGACCGTCAACAAAGCATTGTAGAAAGATGTGTTCCTACTTGCCCGCCTAAGCCTGGAGAGTTTTCAAACAGGCATTTAAAGGTTGAAACAAAAGGCGCTTGCTGAATCTCTGTTGGCAGAGTATTCTACAGGACAGGACCAATGACATTAAAGTCTGCATTTTGTGTTGATGTCAGATGAGCTTTGCCAACACGGGGGACAACCAGTGACACTCCTGCAGATGATCTCAGTGATCAAGCTGCGACCTAAGGGCTCAGGCAGTCCCTAAGGTACCCTCGAGTTAATTGTTCAGGGCCTTGTAATTCATACAAGAGTCTCAAACTTGGCTCAGTAGTAGATGGGCAGCCAGTGCAGATGTTTTAACAGTGATGTCACAAGTCGTTGGCCATGTGCCCCATCAGAGTTCTGGCAGCCACCTTCAGGGATATAAGGCAACTGTCAGAGAAGCACCCATGCTAATTGCAGTGTGTTTATAGCACTTATATGCTGCTCAACTAGTAGCATTTGTAAGTGGTACACATCAAAATAAACCATACAGGGAATGAAACATTCATTTATAACAAACTAGCGCAAACCTGAACACTACTTCAAAATGCCTCCTGGAACAAGGAAGTCCCTGTCAGGCACCTGAAGTTCAGCAGGGAGGGTTTCATTCATTCAAGCTTGGGCATGCAGCACTGAATTCGTGGAGGTGCATCTGAGTTGGGGGGGGACCACCAACAGGACTGCCCCAAAGATCTCAGTGATCTGGAAGGGCTAAAAGGGACCAAGCAGCCCTTAAGACACCCTGGACCCAATTTGTTAAGGGCCTTGCAAATTATTACAAGAAATTTGAATGCGATCTGGTACCATTTATGAGTAGTCCATCCAAACATTTAAGGACCAGAGTTAAGTGCTGACCCCGTTAATAGTCTAGTGGCAGAATTTTGTACCAGCTGGAGCTTCTGAACCATGCACAAGGGATTCCTTGTCTTGAAGGTACTGGTGCATGATTCACAATGGCCTGGCTACCTCTCCCCAAGAATGGTTGTAATTGGCACACCAGCCATAGATGGCAAAAACACACACTCCTAGCCACTGGGGCTACCTGATGCTCAAAGATGGACCAAGGAGCAGCTCCAAATGATGAACTTGTTCTTTCAGAGGGGTAGTAACGCCAATCGGGACTGGGAAATGACCAAAAGCAACTATTGCACCAGGACTCGTTTGGTGGACTGTTTTATTAGTGTACACATTCTCTTGAGTGCATTGATAAAACACTGCAAAAAGGCATTGATTGCACCAGGGGTTTGGACCAGATGACCCTCAGGGTCCCTTCCAACTCTCCAACTCTATGGTTATATGATTCTAGGACTGTCTGTGCAGTACTTTATTGATGCACATGTGCATGAAAGTGCATCAATAAAACATCGGGGATAGGGGAAGCAACCTAAATACTGCATTGAGGAACTTTCCGTGTGATGTTTAACAACACATTTGCACCATAAACTGGAGTCAATGTGAATATTGGAAGAGCACTATTTACACATCGCCAAAAAAGAGGACAAACAGATTTGCAGAAAATATCCATATTCTAATTTATATGTATGACTATAATTTAAATAAGAAGATTGTATATCTTGCCAGAGGTAGATTTAGTGCAGCCACACTAGGCGCACAGCTAAGGGGGGCACCCGGCAAGGCATTGGGAAGGAGGTGTGAGGACTCTGACAGGATCCAAGAGTCCTCCTTCCTCCTTCCCAAAGCTGAACAAGTGCCTACTGGACTTTGGGAAGAAGAAGAAGAAGAAGAAGAAGAAGAAGAAGAAGAAGAAGAAGAAGAAGAAGAAGAAGAAGAGTAGGAGTAGGAGTTGTTGTTTGGATTTGATATCCCGCTTTATCACTACCCGAAGGAGTCTCAAAGCGGCTAACATTCTCCTTTCCCTTCCTCCCCCACAACAAACACTCTGTGAGGTGAATGAGGTTGACAGTCTCCAAAGAAGTGAGACTAGCCCAAGGTCACCCAGCAGCTGCATGTGGAGGAGCGGGGATGCGAACCCGGTTCACCAGATTACGAGTCCACTGCTCTTAACCACTACACCACAAAAGGGACCCTGCCAGAGCCTCATGCCTCCTTCCCAAAGCTCGGCTTAAGCCAGCACCACAAGGGCTGGAGGGAGGGTGTTAAATGTTGGCTTTGCACAGGGTGGCATATTACCAAGGTCTGCCCCAGAGCTTGCCATTGTGCAGAAGACTGTGACTAGGTGACCTGTGTGTGCCTTGCTAGTCTACTATCCTGGTGCTATCTGTTGACAGGCAACTTCAAGGCCCCACTCTTCCTTTCTTACGGTTTGTTATCGCTAGATTGGACTTGGAGCTTCCTTCCAACAGAGGACTCTAATTCTAATCAGAGTGGAATATAGGAGGACCAGAATGCAGTGCAGAATGAACAGCAGGAATAATAATGGGGTGGAAATGGGACTATCCCCCCCCCCATTTTCATTACCTGTGAAATACCTCCATTTATTTATTGAAATATTGATACCAAGGCTGTGGACACACACAGCACATTTAATTTTTGGCGGCAACTCTCTCTCTTTAATGATATTTCCAAGAGTTATGGGTTTTTAAAAAGTCACATCTAAGATTGCTTAATGAGCATTGGCCACAGAGCAGAGGAAGCCAGGCCTGGTATGGTTTAGTCAGCTGTTAGCTTTATCGCCTCTCCTCTGTAGTAAAAGTGACAAGTTGAACACATTACAGGGAGCTCAGATGTGTTATGTAGATGAAGCCTGCAGCAATAGCCGCCTCCTCTCGATTATTTATGACGTCTATATAATACAATGGACCGAGATTTAAACCATTGTGGTGCCGTTTGTTTTCCAGGCTTCCAAAAGTACGGCAGATTTTGTGCCGAGAATTGCGTCTCTGTTACATATTAATCAAAAGCCCCGTACGCGCGGCTCTTACTCGGCAAACGAAAGGGAGAGAAAGATTAAAGTGCTTGGCTTTTTCCTCAGCTGTCAAGGACAGGCCATAAAATCATAATAAAGGCTTCTAAATAATGCGCAATCTGACAGGCCTCGGTTCAGCCGCACACTCCTTTATGGGGGTTAACTACAAAATAACTCCCAGTGAGTGATTGGGAACAGGCATGCGGGTAATACTGTAATGCCAATGACTACATAACTCTTTGCAAAGTTCATTTGGCATCACTTCTACCCAACTTGGCGGAGGCAGATGGTTCTTCACACCCAAGACAGCACGCACAAAAACAGGGTTTCTCAAAGAAATTATGAGCTGGAACAGGCCAGGCTTCCATAATAGTCTCTGGCTGCAACTCCAGACACAGTCACCTGGTTGTAAGTCCCACTGAACTCAATACGATTTACTTAAGCTGTGGTAGCTCTGAGCATTATGCCTCTGAACACCAGTTACTGGGAATCATAGTGGGCTCTTGTGCTCATGTCCAGTTTGTAGGCTTACCACCAGAAGCATCTGGTCAGCCATTGTGGGAACAGGTATGTGAAACTAGATGGGTCCAGTGGTGTAGTGTGTGGGGCGACCATAGGGGCAGTTGCCTCGGGTGCAAAATTGTTAGGGGTGCAAACTTTCAACACCTGGTGCTGCCTCAATACAGCTCTGCACTTCAGTTTCTGGACTCCGCTGAAAACAGCTTCTCCATGCAAACCAGGAAGTGACATCTCCAGACAGTGGAATGACTCTTCTTTTCTTAGCTCTGCAGCTGCGATCTCCTGGGTGATGCGGACACCATTAGGCAGTTGACCGTGCATGTGTACTCCATCCATTCCCTCTGTGAGGGGAATAAAGGTCTCCTAACATCTCGTAGCCCCCTTAAGAAACCATAGCTCCCAGGATTCTTTGGGGGAAGCCATGGTTCTTTAAAGTGGTACAACACTGCTTTAAACGTACAGTGCAGACGGGGTCCTTGTTTAAAGGGAGCTAGAATATCAAGATGTGGATTTCCCCCTCTGAACCATTAGATTCTTAAAAAAATAATAACGATGAGATGAATTGTGGAAGTTATTGGACTCATGGATTTTCATTTTTATTTCCCCCTTGAAGTAGAACTGGGCCTGCCAGGCAGAGTTTCAAAATTTCATAAGCCTGCCTTTGCTTTATTATCTTTGCAGCTGCTGGAACCGAAATGCAGCAGGACTGTGGGTGGTCTGCCTGCTTCTCATAGTGATATTTAGACATTATTCTGAAGGTGTCGGGCACATGCCAGAGAAACATCCAATGCTGTCCATTTTCATTGACAGAACAGCACAAACGTCTCACTGTTACCTCGAGCATCGGGGAGTTGCGGAGCCATAGGTGTCAGCTTCTAGGGGCTGAGGTCCCTTTGCCCCCCTCAATAAAATATTTGAGGGGGCTGCCCCGCCCCAAGTTGATGGGCATTGCCATTCAAATGGGGTGTGTGTGCCACATCATGTGATCAGGGTGGAGCTTACCTCCAATACTTTATTCAAGTTGGCACCCCTGTGTGGAGCACAATCTTTTGAAGCTCACAGCACAATCCTTTACAGGCCTACTCTGATGTAAGTCCCTCTGAGTTAAATGGAGCATACTCGCAGGAAGTGTTTCTGGAATTACAACCTTGGTAGCTTTAAAATAAGAAGATAAAGAGAGCCCTGCTGGATCAGGTAAGTGGTCCATCTAGTCCAGCATCCTGTTCCTACAGTGGCCAACCAGATGAAGCCCACAAGCAAGATCTGAATGCAGCGGCACTCCCCTCCTGTAATCTCCAGCAACTGGTATTCAGAAGTATACCGCCTCCAATGGTGGAGGTTAGAACATAACCATCAGGGTTAGTAGAAGCCATTGATAGCTCTTTCCCTCAAGAAACTGTCCAGTCCTTGCCATCTAAGCTGCCATCACTAAGTGGCCAGCAAATTCCTGTAACTGTACACTGTGAGGAAAAGTACTTTCAACACTGGATGTAAACAACTGGCTGCACATATGGTGTCACTTGGAGATATGGCGTCTAGAATCAGAGTCTTTGCTTCCTTGAGAAGATGGGTTCTGGAGTGGATTTAGGACCAGTTCTGCCACACTTGGCGCCAAGTCTAGGGGGCATCACAGGGTGGCACAACTATGAAATAGCGAGTTGAGCAGAATGGAAGGTGAGAGGCGGGGTGCTGAATTTTGGTCTCACACAGGGTGCTCCTGAAACTTGATAGACCAAAGTCTACCCCGATGGGTTGTACCTCACAGCAGTTGCCTTGGGTTTGCTTATTTCCTCTCTTCCCCTCCATGTCATGTCTATTTACATTTTAGCGTCAGAGAGGAAGGGACAGTGCTGTTTCATTGATAGGTAAACTGATCTAGGAGCCTTTCTGGCTGAAGCATAAGGTATAGATACTTTGAATAAATGCGTAAGTTATTGCCAGGACGGTTACAACAATCCTATAAGGTCACATGCACACCATGCTTTGAGAACACTTTGAGAACACTTTAATGGTCATGGCTCTGTAGTTTGTTAAGGATGCTGAGAGTTATTAGAAGACCCCTACTCCCCTCACAGAGCTACAATTCACAGGGTTCCTTGGGAAGAGGGATTGATTGTAAAACCACTCTGAGTATTCGAAGTCATCCATGGCTGGGCTTAGCCATCAATCCATCCATATTTTCATTAAACCATTAGGTTGCTTTTAGTGAATAGGTTATTTAAATGCCCCTTTTGAAGTTTCAGAGCACACACACACACACACACACACACACACACTATAGTTCTGTGCACAGTAACTCGAATTTAAATTCAAAGCATTCGGCATTTAAGTGTGTATAATGGTATGTAGGAGTGTGGCCAAAATACCCAGTTAAAATCAAACAAATGGGTAAATTATTCATGCTAAAATCCACAATCTCTTCTGGAGGGAAGCCCATTTTTTAAAAGTCTTTGAAAGATTACTGGAATAAGCGTTAATGCCTCCCAATTCTAGCATGGCAAAGTTCTCTCTGGATTTTGGAGTTTTGAATTAATCTAGCCTCATTTCTAAGCAGAACCACGGACTACAGAGCTTTCTATTTCTAAATTATGTACAAACTACTGGGCATGTGTACAGTGGTACCTCGGGTTACATACGCTTCAGGTTACAGACTCCGCTAACCCAGAAATATTACCTCGGGTTAAGAACTTTGCTTCAGGATGAGAACAGAAATCGTGCTCTGGCGGTGTGGCGGCAGCAGGAGGCCCCATTAGCTAAAGTGGTGCTTCAGGTTAAGAACAGTTTCAGGTTAAGAATGGACCTCCAGAATGAATTAAGTACTTAACGCGAGGTACCACTGTAGTTTGCTAAAGTTTCCAGACTATTCAGCTAATTTGTGGTTCCTTTTTTTACACACAGATACATTTTCAGTTTCTCATTTCTGCAGGCCTGAGTTTGGTTCTCCATGTGTCCATATCAGTCTGCAATTTTGTTCATTTTTTAAGAAAAAACATTCTCAAAAAAGTTCACCAACACTAAATTTCCCTAGTACTATGCAATCACATTTTTTTCTTTTTTCATATGCTAACTTTGCATAAAATACACATTTTTGCAAACCACTTTCTCCTTATACAATGTATGCTATTTTCACAAATATATGGATATTTATGCACATGTTGCCCAAGCATATGCATTTTTGTAGACAAAACTTGGTCAAAGAACCATATTGCAGAATTCAGAGAAGTGCAAATTTCAAAGAGTAGCTATGTTTTGGTTTGAATACTGTTTAAGAAAGTGCCTTTAAATGCATTTCTTGCCTGAAACCACACACATGTTCACATGTGGAAATACCATATTTTCTGCTCTATAAGACTCACTTTTTCCCTCCTAAAAAGTAAGGGGAAATGTGTGTGCGTCTTGTGGAGCAAATGCAGGCTGCGCAGCTATCCCAGAAGCCAGAACAGCAAGAGGGATTGCTGCTTTCACTGTGCAGCGATCACACTTGCTGTTCTGGCTTCTGAGATTCAGAATTTTTTCTTTTCTTGTTTTCCTCCTCCAAAAACTATGTGCGTCTTGTGGTCTGGTGCATCTTATAGAGCGAAAAATACGGTAATTTGTATAATAATCATATCAAGGTATGGATTGGGTTGTCGTTGTTGTTGTTGCTGCTGCTGCTGTTGTTGTTAGTGTTTTAGCATGCCACATCTTCACATTGATAGTGAAGATGGGAGAAAGAGATAGGGTGGTACCCATTGCTAGGCCTGCTTGGAGTAGACCCACTGAAGTTTATGGACATGACTGATTTGTGATTATTAATTTAAATGGGTCAACTCTGGGCTGGATTCAACTAACCCCCCCAGTCCACTTTGGAGGAGAACCCCCAAAATGGCATGCAGGGAGAAGAGAGGTGGGATTGTTCTGTTTGGGAAGCAGAATGCCTTTGTTGGATACAACCCATACAAACTGAATGGCATTGAGGCTATGGCAAAGCATGCATTCTCCAGTTGTAGGATTGATCTATGAAAATATCTCAACTTAAACCAGAATTCAGGCGGAGCAGAAGAGAGTGGAGAATCAATGGAAGAAGAAGAAGAAAAGACTGGAACTGTAGAAATCACTTCTGCTTTCTCTCGTAAAGCACCATGACTGGCTCAGGACTAGGCAACAAGTCAAGTCCTTTCAGTGATGGAAATTTCTGAGTGAGTGAGCTGTGGGTTGGTAAAGGGAGGACAAGCAGCCAGGAGTGGGTCGAAGAGGCACAAGATTAAGAACCTCTCAGACAACTTTAGCTCTGACTTTTGCAGGATTGTGGTATCTATTGACAACCTCTTTATCCCAGACTTTGACCCCTGAGAGAGATATTTTCAGGACCCACCCTTTTTTTTTTTACCATGTTTTTAATGGAAAGTTTTTCAATTGTTTTAATGTTGCATTTTAGATTGTTGTAGCCCACCTTGGGACATTAGGATGAAGAATCAGCAATAGAATAAACTAAAATACAACAACAACAAGAACAAGAACAAGAACAAGAACAAGAACAACAACAACAACAACAACAACAACAACAACAACAACAACAACAACAACATATGTGAGGAGACAAGATGGGTCAGTGGTACCAAAAGCTCTTTTGAGTAGTCTTACTCCCTAAGTACATAAAGTCTTAAAAATTGACTGAATATGAGTCAGTTTTTATGGGTAGCTTTCCCCATGTTTATAAATTGTTGTTTTGTATAGGGATTTCTACAAGGAACAGGGATTATAGCAGGCTTCCTCAAACTCAGCCCTCCAGATGTTTTGAGACTACATTTCCCACCATCCCTGACCACTGGTCCTGCTAGCTAGGGATCATGGGAGTTGTAGGCCAAAAACATCTGGAGGGCCGAGTTTGAGGAAGCCTGGATTATAGTTTTATGCATTTGTCAACTTGGAAAAGCACAATAAGAGTAACAACAACAACAAACTTTGTGAAGCTCTTCCCATTTCACACCACGATCCTTGGCTTTGAACTGCAGTTGGGCTTTAAAGCAAAGAGCCGTAAGTATTCAAAGCTATGTGCCCTTTTCTCCAGAGGTTTGCCTTGCCACATGCGCTGCCATGCCTCCTGCAAACCACTGACAGGCTCATGCTGATTATTCAGATCATCACCGAATGATTCTGATTGCCTTTCATTTCAAGGAGATAATATATAACATTGAAATTCAGATAAGCCTCTTCTCCCCCCCTCCCAACACCCTCGCTTTCTTCCGCCTGATAGCTGCAAAGTCTTAAAAGATCATCGAAAAAGGAGCAGGTCACATTCTGAGATGTAAGTGCCAACTGTATAATTTCCTGCTCTCTGAGGAGCTTTAAATCCTGGCACTGCTGACCTGCCAGCAGGAGATGGGACCTTACATTTGCCCTTCTTATCATTGGCTAATAACCATTAGGGACAATAGTGAGAGCTCACACCTGCTGCCCAATAGGAGCACAGTTGGAGCTCAACAGGCAGCCCTGAGATGAAATCTTGTCCCCCTTTTGCTACAAAGGCTGCCCTCTGTCTCTTGGATGCAGATACACTTCCCTTCACCCAAGAGGGATCAAGGGGGAGGGATGGGTGAATCTGTCCATTTCAGCTCGTCTCAGTTTCTTAAATTTAGCCACCCACATTTCCACATCAGTCTGCACTAAAAAAAGAGAGAGGGAAAGTCCTCATGAACATTCATCAACACTTTAGTGCAAATTTCTCTAATATACATATTTCCTGTAACATATTGATATTTTTGTATGGAAGCAATTGAGATTTTTGTGAAACTGGGGGATTTCAGGGGAGCCCTGTTGGCTCAGGCCAGTCCCATCTAGTCCAGCACCCTGTCCCTACACCATGACCAACCATATGCCTATGGAAAGCACCCAAGTAGGACATGAGTACAACACCCCTCTTTCCTCCTGAAGTCTCCAGCAATTAGTATTCAGAAGCACCATGCCTCCAAATCATGGTGGTAGAACAGCCATCAAGGTTAGAAGCAACTTATAGCTTTTTTTTCCTCCATGAGTTTGTTTACTTCTCTTTTATCCAAGTTGGTGGCCATTGCTGCCATCGTTTACATGGTAAACTTGGTAAGACAATGCTCTGGATCTGCTACTTTTGAAAATGTTGATAGCCCTATGGTAGTTTTTGTTATGTGATTGATGAAACAGCCCACCAATTGGGAACCACTGTCCTAGAACATTCAGGAATCCATTGAATTTAATAAGTTTCTGAGGGCAGACCAACCTCAGGATGGCTAACTTTGTGGCCCTCATGATGTTGCTACACTAAAACTATCTTCATTCCTGACCACATTTACTGTTGTTGCGTTTTACAGTGTTTATTCTTCTTCTTTTATTGCAATTCTGTGGTTTTTTAAAAACTTATCGTAGCTTTTATTCTGAAGCTGCCCATAGATGTGTTGACACGAAACAAGCAAACAAATGAATGAATACATATATGCACTTGACTGCTATGCAGTTATTTGACACCATATTTCTGCTTTGATTTATTATCTTATTATGCTTGTAAGTTGCCTTGAGGTTGTTTGACATGAAAGCCAGGAAATAGATTCCATAAATGCATTTGATCCCTCTGCAAAGTCTAGCCCACCCAAAAACCTAACCCTTCCTCAGGAGATTTTGCTGTTGCCCCTAGAATTGGCTGATGTCAGGGACTGTCCTGAGGCAGGCTGCACTGAGGAGGAATGGTGGAAGCCACCCCTTCCCCCTGCTCCTGCTCCTGCTCCTGAATCTTCCCAGTGGTTTGCAGAAGAGCATAGTTCAGAAGGCAAAAGCTGGGAAATACTGGATGGGGAGTAGCTAGCATAATACTAGAAGAGAGAGCTAACAGATTCAGTCTCTGGAGAGCATACATCTCTCTTCTCCAGGGACACGGAGAGCTCAGAAAGTGTTAGAACGGAAAACACAGAGGGTACAAACTCAGATTACAAGATGTAGGAGTGACGTAGATTAATAGGGATAGAGGTGGGGAGTAAACCTTAATTGGGAGCACCACCATTTGTAGGAGACGTGTTCTTTGTTCTCGCACTGTGATTATTAAAGATTCT